>NC_142081.1:104587283-104749783 GCF_054644295.1 Miniopterus natalensis | reverse complement strand
ATTCAACTTTTGTTGTTGTTAATCCTCACCTGAGGATATTTTTTCCATTGATTTACAGAGAGAATGAAAGGAAGGGAGGGAGTGGGAGAGAGAGACAAACATCAATTGGTTGCTTCCCACGTGCACTGGGGCAGGGGATTGACTCTGCAACTTTTCATTGCTTGGACCAGCACTCTCACAGCTGAGCAAAACTGGCCAGGGCACTCATTCAACTTCTGATAAATATTGTATTGTGCAGTGGCAAGTGGCATAGAGTTGAATTTTTTCCCTTGCTAAAGGCCCAGAATAAACCTATTTAATGCTGCAAACTAAATATGGTCTTATACCCTTTAACATATATCTTTTAACATGTAAGATTTTATCTTTGACATTCTTTAAAAAAAATTATGAGCACAGAAAGGTCCATACCTCAAGAGAAAGCAAACCACCTCTACTGGAAAGTAAATATCTATGGGTAGGGTCAATATTCATCTTAGAAAAGTTCTGGATTTGCTTTAAGGCCCAAAATAATGAGTGATTAAATCCCTATAATTCTATTCCAATGATGTAAGTTATTATATATTATTTTGAGGATCACCTGTAAGATATTTATGCATGAACACAAGGATCAAAAAGAATTTATATCTTCAACAACAGTTCTCTAATTGGACTTAACTGGATATAATTCCAAATTTTCTGATTGGGCTCTGGGTCCAAATGAATTTTCAGAAAATGAATTATCTCCTCCATGCTATAACTTTCAAATATTTTGGTCATCTTTATTATTTTCTTCAATTATTTGTTGATTAATAATGTTGATTAATATTGATCACAATACTTATTAACTTCCTACCATGTAGTTTATCATTGTATTGCTATGCAATACAAGATAATAACAGCAACATTAATGATATTATAAATAATAAGATTTTTAACATTTAATCTGTGGTGTATGGGTAGCATTCACTGTGTTAAAGGATACAAAGTTTCATGTATATAAAAATTTTATTTAGCACAAAATATATGCCATGAACTGTATTAAATATTTTCATACATAATAGCTCATTTCATCATTATTAAAATTCTTTGTACTATTAGTTCCCTCACTTTGCACCTGAGGAAACACATATAAAGAAAATTAAATGACTTTTTAAAAATCATAATAAACTAAGTGGGAAAAGCTGGGATGAAAACTAAGCTCTTCCAAAGAATGTTCAGCTGTGCTTGGCATTTTACTTAATAACCCAAACATCCAGTAAGTTTCAAAATTATAGGAGTCATTTTTTATCCATCTCTGAATCTCTCAGCAATTTTGTTTATTCAACTTCCAAAACATATCCCAATCTAGCCATTTCACAACATCTCAGTTGATATCATCCCAATCTAGGCCATGATTATCATCTAACCTGAAATGTATCAATTGTCTCTTAACATGTTGCTTTGTTTTAATTCCACCCCCACTGCTGTGGTCCATTCTTCTTACAAGAAAAAAAAAAAAAATTAATCACTGATCAAAATATATTAATTATAATCTTGCTTAAAAATCTTCCCTTCACTCCTACATATTTATTGAGCTTTAAAGTGCCTACAGCACCTTTTTAAAAATGTCTTTATTAATTTCAGAGAGAGTAAGGCAGAGGGAGAGAGATGGAAACATCAATGATGAGAGAGTCATTGATCGGCTGCCTCCTGCACACCCACTGCTGGGGACTGAGCTGCAACATGGGCATGTGCCCGGACCGGGAATCAAACAGGGATCTCCTGGATCATAGATCGATGCTCAACCTCTGAGCCATGCTGGCCAGGCCACCTTTTTTTTATGTATATATTTGTTTTCCTGTCCATGAATGAAAATAATATTGGGCTTTGTCTACTATGAATCACTGGCCCTGCAGTATATATGCTATACCTTGGGCATTGTTATACTAAACATGAAGAAACTATCATGCTAGTCATGGTAACTTTCTGTCAAGTAAAAGTATGGCTACCACAAGTGAACATCACTTGTTCATTGTTTCCACACAAATTGCACCAGGATGCTTCAGTACCCCATAAACCATTAAGACTTCCACACTTGCATAGAAACCACTTGGAAGAAGTTTGGAAATAAAACAGCATCACTCAAGACAACATATACTTATTTAAAAAGAAAAAAAATAACAACTTCAGGCTAAAAAATACATCAAGGTTAAAAAAAAAAGACTACCTGGGTTCAATTTTTATCTACCTCCATTTATTAGTAAGGTGTCGTAAACAAGTATTTCAACTTCTCTTTAAGTTAGTTCCACTTAGAAAATAATAGTATCTGGCTCATAGATGGGGTGGTTTCCCTTGTAATTATTATTATTAATTTCATTATTGTTAATATTATCATTATTCTATTTCATGGTAGTTGGGAGGGAAGAGGTTATTAGAAATAAGGGAAGTGGCTATAGCACCCAGAGCCGTGCCTTACCACTGTCACTGTCAATCTAGATTTGTAAAATGGTTAGATAGCGTCATATCTTACTTAATCAGGCCCTTTTACACATAAAGATAAAGAGAAGAGGGAGCATACTTTGATGAAAAGTAAAGATAAATATTAGAAAATTTAGAATCCTACATATGAGTATCTCATGAAGTATAGAAACATTGTTAAAAATACGATATTCTTGAATAGATTCAATGACATGGAAGCATAGATGAGACTGACGAATGTCAGAGGGATGGAGGAGGGTGGGTGGGTGGAGGGGGAGAGAGTAACCAAAGAATTTTTATACATATATACACAACCCAAGAACATGGACAATGGTGGGGAGAGGGATTGGGGAGGGGAAAGGGACGGGGTAGAATGGGTCATTGGGGAGAAAAGGGGACATCTGTAATATTTTAAACAAAAATAAAATTTAAAAAAATACGATATTCTTATAATAACAGATTTTCAATTTTTTTAATGCAGACCACTTTCAGAATAGAATAGAGTTATAATATATTTCATTGTAGAAGGCATCAATATTTTTACACAAAATACAATGACAATGCACATACGCAGGTCCTGTCTCAAAAAATAACAATAAAATATTTAATCACAATTTTGCGCATTTCTATTAGTATGGGTTAGCTACTTATTCTTTCAAAATCTAGTGAGCTAGTGATAGCACTAAAGGATAAAAAATTATTTATGGATGAAATATGTAGAATTAAGAAAACTTAACCTGGCAGACTTGGTATATATCTAGCCAAAAAGAGGAGCCAGAGAAATATGAACATACCAAAATCACTCAGCCTCCAACTTCACTTATATTAATCAATTTACAAATGTTCATATGATAGCTATCCTGAATAGATAAAATGTCAACTGGATTCAGGAATATATCATTTGCAGTGCTTGTATTAGTTTAGAATATAAGATTTTAAGGTCTTCTAACACTGTACTAGAACATTTCAATAAAGTCATATGACTTTCTTTCAAAAAAAATAAATGAAAGAAAATTTACTCTTTTAACACACTGTGTTTTTCCTGCAAATTGAGACATAACATCATTATTGTATCTTAGTGATAAAACATCAGTGTTAACAGGAGCACAGTTTGGAAGTGACAACCTGAATCCAAAGCTAAATGGATATCAAAATGCTAAACATATCTGTATGTTAGAATACAGAAAGAATTAACAAGAGGGTAAGAAGAAGGACATGGTGTAAATTATGTCTCAATAAAGAAAGAAAATAAAATTTATTTTAATTTTGCAAGGAAAAACTTTTAACAAGAATATCTTATGAAAAACAGAAATGCCTGAAATAGGAAAAATCTAGCATATGGTCAATATCTCAGTCAATAGTTCTTTGGCAGCTTTACTTTATGAAACTGAGAAAATAGCTTGGTATTCAAGCTCAGCCACCTGTGAGTAATTTTCATGAAAATTAAAGTTAAATCTCTTCTATTTACAAAACAATTAATGGATAAAAAACTCATATTGGCACAGTGGAGCCCTACTATGTAAGAAATATGATGTCTGTATACTTCAAGTTGTTTGATTTGTGTTGTATCTTGTTCCCCATTTGCCTCTCTCTCATATATATATATATATATATATATATATATATATATATATATATATATATATATATACATATATGTGTGTGTGTTGGGTTGAAAATAATGGGTGATATAGCCAATGGCCAATGTTTTTATTCTTTACTCATTCATTTATCCAGCAAGATGTGCTAGGCATGAATTACGGTCCTTTCATTCCCAAGCTATGGAGGCACAGGGGAGAAGTGGGCTCCAATTCTGCCTTCAAGGAGCATGCATTCTTGTGGGAAAAACAAACGTGTAAAGATACAGTTGTTATTATACAGTGGGGCAACTGCTACTGGAAATTGGAAGAAATTAACAAAAGGGTTGGGATAAGGGCAAGGTAACTGTAAAGTCTCAATAAAAAAAGAAAATGAAAAATGGTATTTTATGTGACTTTTTCTTTTTACCATCTTAACCATTTTTAAGTGTGCACTTCAGTGGTATGAAGCATATTCACATTGTTATACAACAGATCTCCAGAACTTTTTCACCCTGCAAAACTGAAATGCATACCAACTAAACAACAACTCCCCATTTCTTCCTCTTCTTAGTCCCTGGCAATCACCATTCTATTTTCTGTTTCTATGAATTTGATTACTTTAAAAAACTCAAATGGAATCATAGAGTATTCATCTTTTCATGACTGGCTTATTTCACTTAGCATAATATATTTAAGTTTCATCCATGTTGTAGCACGTGACAAGTTGTCCTTCCTTTCTTTAGGGCTAAATAATATTTCATTGTATATGTGTACCAATTTTTTTTAAAAATATATCTTTATTGATTACAGAAAAAAGAAAGGAGAGGGAGAGAGAGAGAGAGATAGAAACACCAATGATGAGAGAGTCACTGATCAGCTGCCTCCTGCACGCCCCCAACTGGGGATCAAGCCGCAACCCGGGCATGTGCCCTGACCAGGAATTGAACCCCCAATCACCTGGATCCTAGGTCGATGCTCAACCACTGAGCCACTCCCGGCCGGGCTGTGTACCATATTTTGTTTTTCCATTCATCCGTTGATGGGCCTTGGGTTCTCTCACTTTTTGGCTATTGTAAATAATGTTGTTAAAAACATGGGGGTGCAAATATATCTTTGAGATCTTGCTTTAAACTGTTTTGGATATATACCCAGATGTGGGGTTGCTGGATCACAGAGTAATTCTATTTTAATTTTTTGAGAAATCTTCATACTGTTTTTCATAGTACCTGTATCATTTTACATTCCTATCAGACCTCTCACATCTCATCTCTCACACTCTTAAAAGCTCACACCAGCCCAGTCACACTGACAGTTTCCTCATTAATAATTAGTGTGATCTTATCTCAGGGATCTTGTCCTTGCTGTTTCCTCTTCCAGAAATTTTTGCCTGTACCTCTTTCAGGTGTTTATTCAAATATCAGTTTTTCATTGAAATTTCCCCAAAACATTTTATTAAAACTTTACATTGTCCTGGACTACCTCTCTCAGCTCTCCCATCTATTATTCTTACAGTTTACTTATACATTTGTCCATGTTCTGTGTCCCACTTTCAGAATGTCCGTGAGAACAGGAATTTATTGTCATTTCATTCACTGTTGGTCCAGTGCTTGGCATTGTGCCTGGTACATAGAGTTGCTCAATAAAATTTTTGTAATGGTCGGACTCCATAGTTACTAGCAGTTATCTAAGCTAACTGCATAATTAATTCATTATAGTTCTTCAAGAGCTTCACTAAGAAATAGCCGCATAGTCTGAGAAGAAGGGAAGGGCATGGAAACATGGAGACCAGAGCAAGAACCTGAAGACATATCAGATCAATGTTTTACAAAGAGTAGTAAGTAGAATTGTGGCCTTTGAACATTGATTGCCCACATATCTCCTAAAAGACTTTTGAAAAACCAGGCAACCTTGACATATTTTTAGGTTAACATCTAACATTAGTCACATAAGTTTAATTGCAAAGAAGCATTGGAACTACTGAGATTAGAAAATAACATGGTTATACCATTCTTTTAAATATATCCATGGATTGTGAAGATATTAAAACTATACATGCTAAAAGGCCAAAGTTTTATGGTATGTGCATTATATCTTAATTTCAAAATGTTTAACATGAAAAAAGAAAAGAAAGCAAGTATTTCGGGCCTTCCTCCAAAGTTAAAATATGCCAACATAAAGTTAATTCTGATTTGGGATTAAATAAATTCACAACTAAAAGTGAACACTTATGTTAGCATTATTTCCCCCTATCTAATAACTACTTTTTACAGTAACAACTTTGATATTGTACATTTAACAAGACTTACTCTCCTAGATGAGATGGAAGAAGTTTTGTAACATCTTTTTTATTACTAAAAGGTTGTGACAACTTAAAGAGTGGGTTCATGGAACACATAACAATTTGATACTCAATATAATCTATTAAAAATACAAAACCATATTCTCCCTTAATAGTCAGAAATCTTACATCATTTCTTTTTCTCCTTGAATCATGTTTCATTCCACTTTTCTCCACAGAATTTTGTCTTGAGGTACTATGTTTAAATGCTTGAA
This sequence comes from Miniopterus natalensis, assembly GCF_054644295.1. Taxonomy (NCBI): domain Eukaryota; kingdom Metazoa; phylum Chordata; class Mammalia; order Chiroptera; family Miniopteridae; genus Miniopterus; species Miniopterus natalensis. Next base: position 104,743,214 of record NC_142081.1, on the reverse strand, counting down.
AGTCATTTACTGATCAATATTTCATATTACATGTGGAGGAAATGTGAGTGTACTTGAGGTTGAGATTGAAGGTATTCTTTGAGTCATCACTAAGAGCATATTAGTGCATAATTGATATAAACTATATAAATATGTCACATTTTTTCAAAAGAATTTATTGGAAATTCATGTTTTAATCAGATGGATGGGGTTATTTTTTCCCAATTAACCATGTATACTGAATTATCATAACATCGCTAAATAAAACTAAGGGTTCACACCATTCATTTCTATTTTTCATTTTTCTAATTAAAAACTGAGATTCACATAAATAAGAATCTGGGGATTTTAATTCTTTGAAATTCTTCCAAGCTTTGAGAAGTCTATCATATAGTACCATGTCACATCACCAAAAATTATCTCCAGTAAACTGTGAACTGGCAACTCCATTAGCTCCCTCTTCAATTTTGTTGAAAGCAAAAAGAATTGAAAACCATCCAAGTTACAAAAGAATTTGTTAGCCAAACATAAGTCATTCACTTTTTCAACAACAAGAATAATTTTCATTTGTTTAGTGCCTTGGAAGTTTGTTCACCTTGAGGTAATGCACCAATAAAAAAGATTAAGGTTGTTAAATATATGGTATTTTTTTTCTTTTGCATCAAAGAGTAAGAGTGATTATCATGGGTTAGGGAAGGAGCTTAAATCCCACCAACCCTTTCTCAAGCATATCAATTTTAGGAAAGTGTTCACATAAAGATTGAAAATATTAAGGTTCATTTCCTTAACACTATCCCTCTACTCACAGGCCATTGCTGGAAGGTTGTCCCTTAAAAAAGTGGGAGAGCCATAAATGCAGGTCCTAAAATGTTTAACAAGGTAGACATGTTTCACAAATGCTGCTTTTTTTTCTTCCCCTCATAAGACATTCAGAATATTAATTGTTCTATGGTGAGGCAACATGTTTGCTTTGTTTAAATTCAGACTTTCCAAGTCATATTTGAACACAGAACCTTTTTCCCTTGTAGCAATATTTGACAAGTCACGGAATTAATAATCCATTGGTAATGTTTAACAGTATGCTAAACATTGCCACATGTGGTGTATATATATATATATACATATATATATATGCATATATACATATATATATATGCATATGTATTATATGTGTGTGTATATATATATCACATAAAGTAGGAACTTTGAGAAGAAAAATGGCTTTAGAAAATAAGGGCATGTCATAAGAAAGTGAAATCTGACAACTAAGGAAACTGAGAGAGTATAGAAGGAACCAAGAGCTGAGCAGAATACTGCATATTCAGAACAGAAAAGGGGCTAGTTCAAGAAATATGGGGAAAGGGGGACTACTCAGTGTCACCACCAAATTATTATATAAGAGACTGACAAAACTCTCTAACATCTAGGACACTTCATACATATTCAACAGATAAGCTGCTGCTGATAATAGAGTGTTCTTTCTTCTGGAAGATGGGGGTAGGAGCTTAGACAGAAAATAACTATAGCTCTGCATCTTCAGAAATAAAGGGAGAAAATTCTTTCAGTCTCAACGGGTGCTAGGTGGAAAAAGATAATCTAGGGGGAAAAAGAATATTATGGCTCCTCTAAACTACCTTTTTGTGGAGAACTGAACTACCTGGAGAGAAAGATTAAAAAGTCCAGATGAGAGCAATGAGTTACTTAAATAAGTACAACACAAATTAAAATCTAAGGTGAGGGAAAATTACATATTATATATATAGTCAGCTTTCTCTCAGAGATTGTGTAGGACTATAATTAAATTTTGTGTGCTCAATGCAGTGCATATATTTTTGGGAAAAGAGTGACACGAGAGACATGAAAGAGGACAATCAGGCTTTACACAGAAGGTGAAATCTTTACTGAGCCCCTAGACAGCAGAAACAGAAGTCACTCAAGACACAGATCATAGGAGTCATTTCCTAAAAATCTTCCTTGAATGTGCTTTCCTTCTTCTCAATACTCAGAGTGTAATTTTAAAAACAGTTTAGAAACATTATAGAAATCATCACAAAAATAAGTAAAAGAGAAAAACAGCATAGAAAGTACCTACTGAATAAACACAATTGAACAAAGCTGGAGGCACAGGGAAGGTGAGACCCTGTAGTTGCTTAGTAATCCTGTGGCCAGCTCTGCAAGATGGGCACTTTAAAGGCAGCAACATGGCCAAAAATAGTGATGAAAATACAGCTACTCTGGAGCCCAAAATCTGTTATCAAATTAAGCATTATTTTGGTTACTTCAATTTGCCACAGGACTTTTTAAAGAAATTTTTACATTTTTATTGATTTCAGAGAGAGGAAGGGAGAGGGAATGATAGAAACATCAATGATGAGAGTCATTGATTGGCTGCCTCCTGCACACCTCCTACTGGGGATTGAGCCCAAAACCAGGGAATGTGCCCTGACCGGAGAATCTAATTGTGACCTGGCTCATAGGTCGACAATCAACCACTGAGCCATACTGACAGGGCAACACAGGACACATTTTTAAAGGGACATATTAAACTAGATGAAGGCTGGGTACCATTGGAACTACTAGTGATAAAATTCAATAGGTTAAACTGTCTAACAACAGACTTTAATGTAATAGTAGAAGCATTGAGCAAATCAAATGCAGAACTCATGGGAATAAATAAAAATAAAACAAAATAGAAGATCTCTAAACAAACCCCTCCCTGAAGTGATTGGTGATTATAAAACGGATGTAAAAATCAGATATGTTTATATTAAAGTCTTCCCTACTGATGCAACCCTTGATGACATAAAATAATGGTTAGAAAATAAAGGTCAAGTACTAAATATTCAGATGAGAAGAACATTGCACAAAGCACTTAAGGGATCCATATTTGCCGTGTTTGATAGCACTGAATCTGCTAAAAAGTTTGTGGCGACCCCTGGACAAAAGTTCAAAGACACAAATCTGCTAATACTTTTCAAGGAAGATTACTTTGCAAAAATAATTAAGAAAAAAAGCAAAATAAAGTGGAAACTAAATTATGAGTTCAACAAGAGCAAGAAGAAAAACAGTACTCAGAAAACTACGTGACACTGAAAAAAGAAATAGAGGAAGATTTAAACAAGTGGAAGAAGATACCATGCTCATGGATTGGAAGAATTAATATCATTAAAATGTCTATACTACCCAAAGCAATTTATAAATTCAATGCAATTCCTATTAAAATACCAACAGCATATTTCACAGACCTAGAACAAACATTTTGAAAATTTATATGGAACCAAAAAAGACCCCGAATAGCTGCAGCCATCTTGAGAAAAAAGAACAGAGTGGGAAGGATCACATTACCAGACTTCAAACTATATTACAAAGCCACTGTAATCAAAACGGCCTGGTATTGGTACAACAACAGGCATATAGATCAATGGAACAGAACAGAGACCCCAGAAATAGACCCACGCCATTATGGTCAGTTAATATTTGACAAAGGAGGCAAGAGCATACAATGGAGTAAAGAAAGTCTCTTCAATAAGTGGTGCTGGGAAAATTGGACAGATACATGCAAAAGAATGAGACTAGACCACCAGTTTTCACCATACACAAAAATAAACTCAAAATGGATAAAAGACTTAAATGTAAGTCACGAAACCATAAAAATCCTGGAAGAAAACATAGGCAGTAAAATCACAGACATCCCACATAGTGGACTTTTCACTGATACATCTCGTAGGGCAAGAGGAACAAAGGAAAAAATAAACATATGGGACTACATCAAACTAAAAAGCTTCTGCACAGCAAAAGAAAACAGCTTCAAAATACAAAGGAACCCCACGGTCTGGGAAAACATATTTGCCAAGGATGAATCTGATAAGGGGCTAATTTCCAAAGTGTACAAAGAACTCATAGCACTCAGCAAGAGGAAGACAAACAACCCAATTAAGAAATGGGCAAAGGACTTAAATAGACTCTTCTCCAAAGAGGACGTACCGATGGCCAAGAGACACATGAGAAAATGCTCGAAGTCACTAATCATCAGGGAGATGCAAATTAAAACCACAATGAGGTGTCACTTCACACCTGTCAGAATAGCTGCCATCAACAAATCAACAAACAACATGTGCTGACGAGGGTGTGGAGAAAGGGGAACCCTACTACACTGCTGATGGGAATGCAGACTGGTGAAACCACTATGGAAAACAGTGTGGAGTTTCCTCAAAAAATTAAAAATGGAACTGCCCTTTGACCCAGTGATTCTACTCCTAGGAATGTATCTTAAGAATCCTGAAACATTCATCAGAAAGGATATATGTACCCCAATGTTCATAGCAGCACAGTTTACAATAGCTAAGATCTGGAAACAGCCCAAGTGCCCATCAGTAGATGAGTGGATAAAAAAGCTGTGGGACATTTACACCATGGAATACTATGCAGCTGTAAAGAAGAAGAATCTCGTACCCTTTGGGACAGTATGGATGGACCTGGAGAAAATTATCCTAAGTGAAATAAGCCAGGCAGCGAAAGACAAATATCACATGATCTCGCTTATATGTGGAATCCAAGGAACTTAATAAACTGATGAACAGAATAGATTCAATGACATGGAAGCATAGATGAGACTGACGAATGTCAGAGAGATGGAGGAGGGCGGGTGGGTGGAGGGGGAGAGAGTAACCAAAGAATTTATGTGCATATATACACAACCCAAGGACATGGACAATGGTGGGGAGAGGGACTGGGGCGGGGGAAAGAATTGGGTGGAACGGGTAATTGGGGAGAAAAAGGGACATCTGTAATATTTTAAACAATAATAAAATTAAAAATTAAAATTAAAATTAAAAAATTAAAATTAAAAAAAAGAAGAAGAAGAAGAAGAAAAACAAAAGTTAGCAGAAAATCCTGCAATGAAATCTCTAGAAGAAAAGACTGGCTCCTTGCTGAAATGTTCAGGGGACCTAGATGATCAGACCTGTAGAGAAGATTTGCATGTACTTCTCTCAAATCACGGTGAAATATAAGGAGTGGGCTTTGTCAAAGGAGCAAAAGAGGAAATAATTCTATTTAAAGAAAAAGCTAAGGAAGCACTGATGCAAATAATGGTAACCTACAATTAAGGAACAAAGAAGTGACATGAGAAGTACTAGATGGAAGTGTGGGTAAAGAAGCTTTGAAAAAATCATAGAAGATCAAAAAGAATCACAATGGAAGTCAAAAGGTCGCAGATTTAAAGGGAAAGGAAAGGGAAATAAAGCTGTCCAGACTGGGTCTGCTAAAGGAAAAGTACAGTTTCAGAGCAAGAAAACTAAATTTAATAGTGATGCTGAGAGTGACGGAAATGTTGCATCTGGACCAGTAAAAAGAGAAGAAACAGATAAAGAAGAACCTGCATCAAAACAGCAGAAAACAGATAATGGTGTTGGAGACCAGTAGCTTACTGAACACATTTTTAATTCATTTTAATTAGGTTCTTAGTTGCTTTTTTTGTTGTTTAACTTGTCTTTTTTTACCCAAATGAGGATTTTGTGTGCGTGATGTACAGTTCTGTAATTTCAGATGATTCAAATACCAAAAGAAAGATTATTGTACTAAATTGCTTTTGTAATATGAGAATGCATTAGTATAAACTTATAAAATATACACTATATAAATAAAAGTAAAATTTTGTCTGTATAGCCCCTGTTTTGATGAGCATCTTTCTTGGGATTCTCTGAACAAACATTTGATAAAACTGGACTGAGTCTGAACAAATCATCAGCTGGAAACTGAAAATAAAAGCCACTGAATTAACTCCTCATTCAAACCTAAATTTCCAAGGCCCCTTTTGTACAAAGTCTTATGGTCAGTCCAGAAAGTTCCTAAAGAATGCAAATGCCAGAAATTATTTAAATGTGAATCCAAGAGACAGGTTTATATTTAATTTTAATATCAGTTACTATGACAACCAATGGCCTATTTAAAGTTATTAGCATTCTAGCCCACTGAGTTAATAATATAGACAGGAATGACATAAAAGATGAGCAAAAGCAAATTACTTCAGTGTCATATCACATAGCAATGACAGTGAAAGCTGAGTAAGCTTAGGCAGGTTCAGAAAATTTGGAGAAACAGTTTAAAGGACAAATCAATTAGTAACTTTAAGAACTTGTAGTACATTATTATATCTCCTCCCTATCATGTTCTTCAAGGTTTTAAAAGTCAAATTGGAATAGAAAAAAGGATCTTTAGCCAAAATCTTTTACAACTACATGGTCTCCATCTTACTAACTATTCCTTGTTTCATCTCAAGTACACAGTCAAGAATGGAATGTAACCCAGCCGGCATGGCTCAGTGGTTGAGCATCGACCTAGGATCCAGGAGATCCCAGTTCAATTCCCAGTCAGGGCACATGCCCGGGTTTTGGGCTCTGTCCCCAGTAAGGGGAGTGCAAGAGGCAGCCGATCAATGACTCTCATCACTGATGTTTCTCTCTCTCCCCCTCTCCTTGAAATCAATAAAACATATTAAAAAAAAAAAAAAGAATGGAATGGAATGTAAAGTTAGCTCTGGGATACCCAGAAGATTTTATTGCAGATAAAAGTAATGCAATGAAAAAGAAAGGCTCAAGTTTCATGAACTGCTGTTTGAAAGAGTCATCTGCTAAAAGTGGCAAAGAATAATATCTCTAAAGAAGTTAAACAGATGGCCTATGTCACAATGCTATATCACATAAGATGGAGACTAGAACTAAAATAGTCCAAGTAATATTTTCATTAACAAGATGCCAAGTATAGCAGCAAAAACACCTTTAGAAAGAATCTCACTTCAAAAAGGTGTTTTCCTCCTTATAGTTGATGCTATTTTCTGAATTACTCTTGGTCTGCTGCATATGTTTAAGCATCTGGGTGTTTGCCACGATCAGATGAAAAAAACTAACTTCTCTCCTTGAATGAGGCCTCTTTGTCCTGAGAGCCTACCTGTGATGGAGATAAATGAGAATAAACTAAACAAGAAACTTAGGAGAGTACTATACTGCATACTCTTGCAGAGAATGTTTTTGCACATAAAATGAGTGTAGAATTCTCTGGTTATGAAGAAAGGGATACTCATCAACTCTGGTGACAGTAAATGTTGCCATAGTGACCTTATGATTATTAAAGGTGGTGTAGAAAATGGCTTAAAGAATGTGTGCACACTTGGCGGTGGATGTCTGTGAGTTGTGATCACCTTCAGACATTTCAAGTGCCAAACCAGCAGATTAGAACATGATGGTGCGTACAAAGACATGTGAAAGACTTCCAAATCTGAAAAAACAGGATGAGAGGTACAGAAGCACTTGCTTATATGGCCCTATCAATAAGCATCATTCACTGATCTATGTGGATTCATTCATCTATAAATTATACTTAAGGACCACCTTGGCAAAGCAGCATGGTGTAGTAGTTAAGAGCATGGCATCTATAGCCAGACAACTTGGAGTGACTCTTAGTAGCTTCTCTCCTCTGGACAAATTATGTGACAAATCTGGGCTTCATCTATATTTTTCTCAAAAGGCTATTCTAAACATCAAATGAGCCAATATATTTAAAGCCCTTAGAATAGAAACCAACACAATATTTGCACAATATTCTGTTTTATATTCTCACTATAAATTAAGTACATTATAAAATTCACATAAAAATAGAAAAATGAAGATAAGAACAATGGGAATTCTAATATTATCTTCCCTTCCCACAAGAATTTGCTTGCACCACCCACTTAGACCATGGATCCAAAGGTCAGAAGTTCAACAGGAAAAGTTTTGAACAAAGTAGAATCAAAAGACATAGGTGGCAATTCCCAATCAAGCACAGATCTGGAGAGTAAATACAAAATGGTCCTAAAATTTGTCCTGGCAGAACGTGGTATCTTGAACTTCACTCTCATGAAAAGGAACAGAACAGCTTTTGAAACCTAATGCCATTTTATGTTAAATCATAAGCTTAACTCTCTTGATCAAAAATTGACTTTCTTTATAGTCCTCTAACAAGAAAGAATTTCAGACTAAGAATAAAACTATGTCGTTAGCAGTTAAATTTCTCATAATATATATAAAAGAAATGCTCATTCTGTTGTTGACTTAAAATTACTGTGAGTTTTGTTAGCATGAGACAGCTTCCCAAGTTCCATGAAAAGTTTGATTTTTCAGGCCTGCTAGGCTGGAGACAGACCCTAGAAGAAGGCAAATAAGCCAGGATAATTCCTCTCTATATGTCCTTTGCCTGCCAGCCAAGAAACATCCTCCTGGTAACATCCCAGCTATTCAGATACTATTGCTTTAAATTTCTCTTAGTTGAATTATAGAGAGCTGACATTGTGTTGTCTTTAATATTGGAATGAAATCTGAAGAACCTAAATTTATTTAGGTATGTGGATTCAAATTGCAAAGTTTTTGTTTTGTTTTTATTTTTCCCACCTCTACATTCTTATGATCTCAATGGGGTAATTGCTGAAGAAAGTACTCAAGCACAGCTAAGTAGTGGTATGGAGTAATATTTTCAAATCTCTCTAAAAAAATAATTGATTTATACTTTCTCGTGAGAGGTTATTATTGTATCAGAAAGATTTCTGATGTGCTACCAGTTTTTAATTGTTTCTGTGATGTCCTCATTAAAAAACGTACAGGGTAGAATGACTGATGATGCTCTTTATTTTAGGACTATCACTGTGATTGTCATCATGGAGCTAAAAACCTTCAACATGTTTACAGGATCCATATTAGACTCTCTGAGACCAACTCTTAGACTTCAAGTCATTGCAGTGATCACATTTACACAACAAAATCATTCACATTTGCCTTGCAGTTGTCTGAAGGTGATTTGCCTTGAAAAATATACTCTTAGAAGTCAATGTTGTGAGCCATTCCTTACTTTATGACCAACAACACATTAATTCACCTTATCCCAATTTTTATTATGTGTCATTGTCATAATGTGTTTTTTTTCTTCTTCCTTCACAAAGAAAAAAACAATTCAACCCTGAGTTCAAAAACCCCGAGAAGCACTAACTCATGTCTTTTTAAAAATTTCTTCAGTGTTGCATTGTTTTTCATCCCTACACTTACTTAATCATTAAAACCTATAGGTTACACTCCAGGTGGCCATCACCTCTGGCATAGGTAACCACAAGAGTCTCCCATTTGGTGTCCTTTCCTTCCACCTTGCCACTATTCCCTGCTGCCCCATGCCCAATCATCCTTTAGCATGTAGCTAGAATAATCTTTCTAAAATTAAAGTCTGATTCAGTTAGCATCTTAACTAAAATATTTCAGTGAGGGCTCAAGGCAAGTCCAAAGTCCTTAAAAAGATGTCCCAAGCTCTTTATGATCTGCTCCCCATAATCTCTTCAGGACCTGGCATTGCAGGTGCCAAGTTCTCATTAGAACAAGTAGTTTCTGCTGCCTGATGTGCTTATATTTTGTTCCTAGCCTTATCCAACACTTCAATTTTGCCCTGGTTAATTATTCAGCTCTCAACTTCAAAGTCACTTTCTCTTGAAAGCCTTTTTTTACACTCATTGTCCAGGAGAGGTGGCCTGCCTTTATGCTATTCACAACTTCCCTATAAAAACACTTACCACACTATATAATAATAGCCCCATTAATTCTTTGAGGTTAGAAACTATGTCTGTCTTATTTATCTTTATATACTCAAACCTGAATATGGTGGCTTAAAGTAAAGACCATCAATAAACATTTGTTGAATGAATTGATGAGTTTGTCCTGAGGATTAAGAGGGGATAATGGTATAAAGTACTTGCTCACAGTGTCCTTTTCAAGAATGTACACATACAAGTATAAAGACAGAGGCGAGGGTAAGACGACAAAGATTATAGGATATTTTGACATCTCCACTTTGAGCCCAAAGGGTTACCCTTTTTGATGAATACAAATATTTTAATCATAACTATACCAATATGGATATATTTTAAGTGAGAAAATATTCCTTAAGGTTAAAATCACAGAGGCATTTTAATTCATTGAAAAGGAAATTAAATGATTTTAAATTCCATTGAATATTCATTTGGTTGAATATTTTCATTTGGACTCATTATTTTTAATGTTAATTACATGAAAATGATTTAATTCAGCCTTTTGATTTTGTCCATATCAAATTTAAAAAATATTTACTGATTGATTTTAAAGAAAGAGAAAAAAAAGAAAGAAGAAAGAAAGAAAGAAGAAAGAAAGAAAGAAAGAAAGAAAGAAAGAAAGAAAGAAAGAAAGAAAGAAAGAAAGAGAGAGAGAGAAAGAGACACACACACACGAAGAAAGAGAGAGAGAGAGATTTGTTGTTCCGCTTGTTTATGCATTCATTGATTCTTGTATTTGCCCTAATTGGGGATCAAACCCACAACCTTGGCATATTGCATATCAATTTGAATTGTGATTTCTGTCACTTGTTTCCTTTTGAGGTCATTGTGCCTATTGATTCCAAATTTCTGAGGTCAAATTTGGCAAACAGAAATTTTGTCAAGACGATTTTATTTTTCCATTATTTTCTGTAGATAATGTTTTTAATATATGCATATCCAACCAATGTCAGTGTTTCATATATTATTTCTAACACATTAAAACACGATTTAAAAGATAACATACAGAACACAAATTTTTGTTATTTTTTCTTTTACAAATTTTAAACTGTTCCGTTTTATTCATTGTTAGTTTTATTTTGTGCTTTTAAAAACAGTATTATTTACTATGAATGAATAATTTAGTTTATCAATTGAATCAAAATTTAAAGCTCTTAAAATAATTGAGAGTTCTTCAGTAAGTCAAAGGTATACTTTCTGAATGTTCAACATTAGGAACGAAATGTTGTGGTTTGGTTTACAAATATTTATTGGATGTATTGAACAATGTTTCTCGTCCATCTTCCTGGAATTTTAAACATTTTGTTTATGTGACTAAGTACTTAGCAGGATGTGACTAAGGCTTCACCTATTTTTGTGTCTTCAAACACTTTTTATTTTCTTTTTATATACTGGTAACTTCATCATGAGAGGAATTTTTATATACCAAAATAACAGAACTCAAAGAACAATGGCTGGGATATCTTAGATCCTTAAGGAACAGTAAGACACCAAATCAGCAACAGTCAGAAGCAGAAATCAGACCCATTTCACCCTGACACCTCATGACCGATGAGAAGGCAAAATGGCAAATACTTCCAAATCCCCAGTCCTTAAAACATAAACTGTTTTATTGTCAAAGTGTAGACACAATTTTGACCCTTTCAATGCAAAATGTAGTAATTATTTATTTTTTAGAAACAAGGATACAATTTAGGTTATACAGGTCTGTCTACCTTGTGATGATCTGAGATTACTACCAAAACTCTTCAAACAACATCCAAAACATTCTCAGACCTCACAAAGCATAAACTCTCGGAGTAGACAAGCTATTGGCAGGATTAGTGGGAATCAGCATAGCCAATAGCAATAATAGAAAAATCTGATTTAAATTAGTAAGTTCTTTAAAAAAATTCTTCTTAACACAGTTGGGATTATATGATTTTCACAGAGATCTTTGAAGCAGGGCTCACCTCTGTGAGCAAAGACCTCTTTCTTAATAATACCTACGTAAAAGTGAGGGAGAAAGAATTCCTTATAGCTAAAGGAAACTTTCATTGGGAAGACAACTTCATGCAATTGAGTAGTTGGAGTTGGCTGAATGATATAATTAAGTAAAATATGCTCTAATTCTTAAGATCATTGCCTAGTACAGAAATACTAGGAGGATTTTGTGGGCCCTTGCACAACCATTTTCTTTGGCTAGGCTATATCACTGCACGTTTCTAAATTAGAGTACTTTGTACCTTCCTTTAGACAACTTAGGGAACTATAACATAACAAGCAGTGGTAACAACTCTTTCCAAGCAGCAGGAAGCATTTTTATGAAAATTCCTGAAATATTATAATCAGTTTTTGAAAAAAGTCTGATAATTGCAACATACAGAATATAAATATTTCATTAATGCCTGTTTCATAAAATACCAGTTGCATCCTGATTGGCATGGCTAAATGGTTGAGCATTGACCCATGAACCAGGAGGTCACGGTTCGATTCCAGGTTGGGGCATGCAGGAGGCAGCCGATCAATGACTCTCTCTCATCATTGATGTTTCTATCTTCCTCCCCCTTCCCCTCTTTAATTATATATTTATATATATATATATATATATATATATATATATATATATATATATATATATATATATCAGTTGCATACAGGAGGGATTCTAGAACTAGTAATGCTTTGGGCTCTTGCTCGGAGCATAATGCTTTTCTTAGATTCCCAAGTTTGTGACTCTGTGTAAGTACCTAGATGAGAAAATTCAACAGGATTAAGCAAGTGATATAACCTTACCTGTGTAGGCACACATGAGGGGCTGTTTTTGCCTATAAACTTAGATTCTTTCAATATAAAATGAAAAGACTGATGAAATCTGGAAAAACATGAATATTTTTCCCCTTGCAACCTATTACATCAGCCAGCATTTCCCTGTAGTTGTGATTATTACATTATGACTTGATTACTAACTATTACTGCCACAGTTGGCAAAGTGAATGCCCAGCATGGGGCTGTTTCCACTAAAGGAATATGAAATTCCATAACAAGCTCAGAAGCTGCATGGCTGCTGTGGGGTGGAACTCAGAAGTGCGTAAGTATCTACTTAAGATGCTGTTTTGAAGGAACATCCTAATGTACACCATGATTTCATTTAGTTTGAACTGTACCACAGATTTTTTCCATTAAGCAATATTAGATGACACTATTGAGATTAGTAATGCTTTCAAAAAAGGCAATATAATTTTTTTTCTACTCTCCAGAGTACCAGAATTTTCTATCGTATATATATTCAATCCTGACTTTGTCTACTAGAACAGACTAAGTGTTTACATAAACTAGAGAACATCAGATATGTTGAAGTGGCATAACTAGGAGAGAAGCATTAATAATCATGCTGGTAGTATAGGCATATGCCATTTAGGAAATTAGAGAGAAAAGGGCATTAGTTCCTTTAATTTAACAAGCTCAGAAAATAGTTGGATATATTTAAAGCATATAGATTAATGTTAATGGGGAAAGGGAGTTATGATGCCATTCTACACTTATTCTTGGTTTATATGTCACCCGACATGGAGGCCTGGGATGAGAACTGCCATATGGTGAAGTTCTCTCAGTGTTTTAGGATGAAATCTAGTGAAGGAAAAAACAATAAACTACTTCAGTATTTCACAAGAGAATGATCATCACTGCAGGAAAATTACAAATTATATATATTTAAAACTATAAATTATAATATATTGAATTATGTTTGGGACAGATTGAATGTATGTTTGCATATGTGTGTATGTGTGTTAATCTGTGTATGGGAACATACACCCAAAATAAAAGAAATATCTAGGAAAGGTATGACACTTGATTTGATTTTCATGAGCACAGATTTGTTTACCCATGTGATTTCCTCTACAATAATCCTGAGGAGGAAATCTACATACAGCACGACTGAATCTGTCCCTAGAAGCATTCTTGAGGTAAATAGGAAGTTGTTTTTCCTCCTCTGTCCTATTTGGCCATTTTCTTTCCTGTAGGATCCCTCGCGTCAGACATGAAGGCATATCCTCTGGTAGTAGCCAGTGCAAGTTTTGGGATCCTCACTATCAGAGAGAGGAACTTAAAATTCTTCCAAACCTCAGTATCTGAACCACTAACCTTATCTTTCCCCCAGAGGCTGGGCTTTACCTCCATTTTAATATTAGCAGTAGCTTCATGTCTGAATTTTTTCCTGACTTTATTTCCAATCTTTTAAACACACCTAAAAATCTCTAATGAAGGGAGATCCAAGATGGTGGGGGAATGAATGGAAGCTACACTGACTGTCCCGGGACCAAACTGGAATTACAACTAAAATATAGAAAAACCATCCTGAATAATCAACTGAAGACTAGCTGGAGAGCATCCTCATAACCAAGGAGGAAGAAACTGGAGACCACATAGAGACTGGTAGGAAGTGCAGCCACGAGAGGGCTGGCTCGGCTCCCACAGGCAGCAACTGAACGTCCGGAGGGATCTCTCAGCTGTGGGGGTTCCCACTGAGGACTCTGGGGCCTAAACTCCAGGCTGGGCTTCCCAGCCCAAAGCACCAGAACTGAGAAAGGTGCCCACATAACATCTGGCTGTGAAAAGCAGCTGGGTTTCTGTCTGCCAGGGAGAGACAGCTATAACTGCAGGCACCCTCTTAAAGGGCCAATGCACAAAGTTTCATTTGCAGCCACTCAGCTTTGGCTGTGGTGGACGACGGGGAGCAGAATGGACTGGAGCTGTGTGGGGAGAGTCTTGGGTTGTGGACTCTGGAAAGTGAGATCAGGGGACACCAGTCTAGATTCCTGTGCTGAGTCATTCCCCCAGACTGTGGAGGAGATCTTTCTCAAGTGGAAAATTTGGGGCTTTTGCGTGAGGGAGAAAGCAGTTGCCCCACACTGCTGGGAGGCATCTTGCCCTGCCCAGAGGAGTTTCTACAGCCTGAGGCTTGTTAAGAGACTAATAACAGCCAGCCACCTCACCTTGTGGAGCTTCTACAGTCTGAGGCTCATTAAGAAAATCAGGTTAATCAGCCTGTAGGCAGAGGCAGGCCTCACAGTACTTTGAGTCTTTGCCTGATATGCTTCAATAACCGGGCCTTGGAAAAGCAGACTTTGGTGTGCATCTTGGTCCTGTCCAAATGCACCCAGCCCCAGCAGAAGAGACCTTAAGCCTATGGTTGTTGATAGCTCCAAAAAGAGTACTCAGGACCAGTCACAAACTGAGTCTGACAATGGCCTGTACCAGAGACCCTCCAAAAAGGCTGAGAGTCCTAGAAAATCTACCTAATACTTAGAAACAAACCTCAAAAGGTAGTCAAAATGCGGAGACCAAAAAAAGCCCCAAATGAAAGAACAAACAAAATCCCCAGAAAAAGAGCTAAATGAAATGGAGATAAACAATCTATCAGATATAGAGTTCAGAATACTGATTGTAAGGATGCTCAACACTATGAAAAAAGATATGGAAAATATAAAGGAAATTAAGAATGACATAGCAGGAATAAAGAATACATTGGAAGGAATAAACAGCAGATTAGAGGAAGCTGAGGATTGGATCAGTGAATTAGAAGACATGGTAGAAAAAAATCACTCAACCAGAGACCCAAAAAGAAAAAAACAACTGAAAAAACAGGAGGACAGTCTAAAGGAACTGTGGGACAACATGAAACCTAACAATATTTCCATTGTAGGAGTGTCAGAGGAGGTCAAAAGTAAGCAAGGGTTAGAGAACCTATTTGATGAAATAATGGCAAAAAAAATCCCTAAGCTGGTGAAGGAAAAAGACACACAAGTTCAGGAAGCACAGAGAGTCCCAAGCAAGAAGAATCCAAAGAGACCCACAACCAGACACATCATAATGCCAAGAATTCAAGACAAAGAGAGAACCTTAAAGGAAGCTAGAGAAAAGCAATCTGTTACCTATAAAAAAGCCCCGATAAGGTTATCAGCTGACTTCTCAACAGAAACTTGACAGGCCAGAAGGGAATGGCATGAAGTATTCAAGGTAATGCAAAACAAGGATCTGAAACCGAGACTACTCTATCTAGCAGGATTATCATTCAAAATAGATGGTGAAATAAAGAGCTTCCCAGACACACAAAAAAAAAGGCTAAAGGAGTTTATCACTATAAAACCAGCATTATAGGAAATTTTAAGGGACTGTTATAATTAGAAGTAGAAATAGACAGAATAAGAAACATAAAGAAATAAAATAGCAGTGGATAAGTGTCTTTCAATAATAACCTTAAATGTAAATGGATTAAATGCCTCAATAAAAAGATATAGGGTGGCCAAATGGATAAGAAAACATGACCCAAATATATGCTGTCTACAAGAGACTCACCTCAGAACAAAAGATGCACATAGGTTGAGAGTGAAGGGATGGAAAAAAATTTTCCATGCACATGGAAATGAAAAACAAGCTGGGGTAGCAATACTCATATCAGACAAAATAGACTTCAAAATGAAGACCATAAGGAGAAACAAGAAAGGTCATTAGATAATATTAAAGGGATCAATCCAACAACAGGATATTATCCTGATAAACATATATGCACCCAATATAGAAGCACTTAAATTTATTAAAAAAAAACACCTTCTAGATGACTTTAAGAGAGAGATCAATAGTAATACAGTAATACTAGGGGAATTTAACACCCCACTGACCTTACTGGATAGGTCGTCCAGACAAAAAATCAACAAAGAAACAATGACTCTAAATGACACACTAGATCAGATAGATTTAATTAACATCTACAGAACATTCTACCCCAAAGCTGCAGAATATATATTATTCTCAAGTGCACATGGGACATGATCAAAGATATACACATGTTAGGACACAAAACAAGACTCTATAAGTTAAGGAAAACTGAAATCATATCAAGCATCTTCTTAGACAACAGTGGCATGAAACTAGAAATCAACTACAATAAAAACACTAAAAAACATTCAAACACATGGAGGCAAAAAGCATGTTTTTAAACAATGACTGGGTTACCAAAGAGATACAGAAAGAAATAAAAAACTTCCTGGAAACAAATGAAAATGAACACACAACAACTACAAATCTATGGGACAAAATGAAAGCAGTCCTGAGAGGGAAGTTCATAGCTCTACAAGACTACCTCAAAAAACAAGAAAAAATTCTAATAGACTCTGTAACCCTACAACTTAAAAACTTAGAAAAAAAGCAAGAAAAGCCCAGAATAAGTAGAAGGAAAGAAATAATAAAGATCAGAGCAGGAATAAATGCCATAGGGACTAAAAAAAAAAAAAAATACAAAAGAACAATGAAACCAAGAGCTGGTTCTTTGAAAAGATAAATAAGATTGATGAACCATTAACCAGACTCATCAAGAAAAAAAGAGGACTGAAATAAACAAAATTAGAAATGAAAGAGGTGAAATAACAACTGACCCAACAGAAACACAAAGGATTTTAAGAAAATACTATGAACGACAATATGCCACCAAGCTAGACAACCTGGATGAAATGGACAAATTTCTAGAAAAATACAACTTCCCAAAACTCAATCAGGAAGAGTCAGAAAGCCTAAATAGGCTGATAACTGCTAATGAAGTTGAAGCAGGAATCAAAGGGCTCCCAGCACACAAAAGTCTTGGTCTGGATGGCTTCACAGGGGAGTTTTACCAAACATTCAAAGAAGAATTAACACTTACCCTCCTCAAACTATTTTAAAAAATCCAAGAGGAAGGAACCCTTCAAAACTCTTTTTATGAGGCCAGCTTTAGTCTAATTCCAAAACCAGATAAAGACACTACAAAGAAAGAGAATTACAAGCCAATATCCCTGATGAGCATAGATACTAAAATCCTCAACAAAATATTAGCAAATCGGACCCAGCAATATATTAAAAAGATCATACACCATGACCAAGTGGGATTTATTCCAGGGATGCAAGGCTGGAACAATATTCATAAATCAATAAACACGATACATCACATAAACAAACTGAACAACAAAAATCACATGATCATATCAATAGATGCTGAAAAAGCATTCAACAAAATCCAACACCCACTTTTTATAAAAACTCTCAGCAAAGTAGGAATAGAGGGATCATACCTCAACATAATAAAGGCCACATATGATATGATATGATAAACCTACAGCTAACATCATACTCAATGGGCAAAAAATAAAATCATTTATCCTAAGAACAGGAGTAAGATAAGGGTGTCCACCTTCACCACTCTTATTCAACATAGTATTGGAAGTCCTAGCCACAGTAATCAGGCAAGAAGAAAACATAAAAGGCATCCAAATTGGAAAGGAGGAAGCAAAACTGTCATTATTTGCAGATGACATGATATTGTACATAGAAAATCCTCAAGACTCCACCAAAAAACTACTAGATTTAGTAAATAAATTCAGCAAGGTAGCAGGATACAATGAAACAGAAATCGATCGCATTTTTATACACCAATAATGAACTCTCAGAAAGAGAGAAACTAAAAAAAAATCCCATTTACCACTGCAACTAAAAAAATAAAATACCTAGGAATAAACTTAACCAAAGGTGTAAAAGACCTGTACTTGGAAAACTATAGGACACTGAAAAAAGAAATAGAGAAAGATATAAACAAGTGGAAAAATACACCATGTTCATGGATTGGAAGAATTAACATCATTAAAATGTCTATACTGCCCAAAACAATTTATAAATTCAATGAAATCCATATTAAAATACCAACAGCATATTTCACAGATCTAGAACAAACACTTTGAAAATTTATATGGAACCAAAAAAGACCCTGAATAGCCACGGAAATCTTGAGAAAGAAGAACAAGTTGGAGGGATCACAACACCATATATCAAGTTATACCTCAAAGCTACTGTAATCAAAAAAGCCTAGTACTGGCAAAAGAACAGACATATAGATCAGTGGAACAGAACAGAGAACCCAGAAATCGACCCACACCATTATGGTCAATTAATATTTGACAAAGGAGGCAAGAACATACAATGGAGTAAAGTCAGTCTCTTAAATAAATGGTGTTGGGAAAATTGGACAGGCACATGAAAAAAATCGAAACTAGTCCACCAGCTTACATCATAGACAAGTAAATTCAAAATGGATAAAAGACTTAAATGTAAGGCATGAAACCACAAAAATCCTAGAGGAAAACATAGGCAGCAAAATCTCAGGCATCTCTTGTAGCAATATGTTTGCTGATATATCTCCTAGGGCAAGAGAAACTAAAGAGAAAATAAACAAATGGGACAGCATCAAAATAAAAAGCTTCTGCACAGCAAAAGAAACCATCAACAAAACAAAAAGGGAGCCCACTGTATGGGAGAATATATTTGCCAATGACACATAGGATAAAGGGTTAATATCTAAAATATATTAGGAACTCATACAACTTAACAAAAGGAAGACAAACAACCCAATTAAAAAATGGGCAAAGGTCCCAGACACTTCTCCAAAGAGGACATACAGATGGCTAAGAGACATATGAAAAAATGCTCAACCTTGCTAATCATCAGAGAGATGCAAATTAAAACCACAATGAGGTCTCACTTCACACCTGTGAGAATGGCTACAATCAACAAATCAACAAAGGACATGTGCTGGCCAAGGTGTAGAGAAAGGGGCACCCTAGTCCACTGCTGGTGGGAATGCAGACTGGTGCAGCCACTATAGAAAGCAGTATGGAGTTTCCTCAAAAGATTAAAAATTGACCTGCCATTTGACCCAGTGATCCCACTTCCAGGAATAGACCCTAAGTAACCAGAAACACCAATCACAAAGAACTTATGCACCCCTATGTTCATAGCAGCGCAATTTACAATAGCTAAAATCTGGAAAGAGCCCAAGTGCCCATCAGTAGATGAGTGGATAAAAAAGCTGTCAGACAGTTATACCCTGGAATACTATGTAGCTGTAAAAAAGAAGGATCTTTTATCCTTTGGGAAGGCATGGAGGGAACTAGAAAGTATTATGCTAAGTGAAATAAGCCATTCAGAGAAAGACAAGTACCACATGATCTCACTTATGTGTGGAATATAATAAACAAAATAAACTGATGAACAAAATGGATCTAGAGACAATAAAAGCATGGAATAGACTGAGGGATCTCAGGGGGAAGGTGGGGAGGGGGTAGTGTGGGGAAGAGATTAATCAAAGAACTTATATGTTTATAAGAATAACCCATGGGCACAAACATTGGTCAGGGGAAGGCCTCGGGGTGGAGTGGATGCAGGGTGGAGGGGATCAATGAGGGTTAAAAATAAAATCTGTAATGTAAATCTGCCCCCATCTACCAATTTTGAAAACATTATTTTTAGAAAATACCTACAAAAGCACAGGAAATTATGTGATCGAGTTTGTTGGCTTACCATTTAAAAGTTTGTATAGCGTTTTTGCAAAATGATAGCAATATTGATGAAAATTTTGGGGAAGGGTTGCTCTATGGAAGAATATGAGCCATAAGTATAAGTAAAACCTGGGAAAATACAGAGACTGTGATTAGAAAAGGCCCTGGAAACACTGCCCTGGAAGGAGGCAGCCAGTGCAGCAGGGAAGGTAGAGTCAGAGCTGCCGTCTCAGCCCTGTGACTGCTTAGGCACCTTCTGAGTTTTAATAAGTAACTGAGGCTGAAGAGACCTTTCCCTTTTCTCTTTAGATATATAGCAACACCAATAATGTTAGAGCATAATTCTTAAAACTTACTACAATTATAATTTTTAATTATTAATAAAATTTTGTTTATAAATGATTCCCCCAAAGCAATATTAGTTCCTTATTTTCCCCTGATTTCTATAATAATTTTCTTTCTGCATTAAGGGTTACTGACTCTGACAAAAACTGCTTATTCTAGGGCTTTAAAGTGTAAAGTCACAGAACACTGAAAATCATTGTTCATTTGTGTTGATATTTTGCTATTTTGTGCACCTCAGTTTTTGTAATATAGATATTTATGAGTTACCATGCTTTGTTTTTCCCTTATAAACTATGATTTCATTAAAGCACACCGAAACCAATATCTTGAAGAGTAAAAAAAAGCTTAACTTTTTTATTTCTTCAATAAGTAAAAATAAGAAATACAATGAATGTTAAAATGAAACTTAAGGAGGTAGGGAGAAAAAAGAAAAAGAAAATAGCTAATTAAAAGATCAATCATTAATATTCACTGAGCCTCACCTACCAGCCAGATCCTCTGCTAAGTGTTTTAGGTGGGCTGCATCCTTAGTGGGAACCCATGCGGAAGGCGGCGCGGTTATCTTTATTGCTTAGATGAGGAACCTGAAGGGAAAGCTAAAGGTCCTGTGGAAGATCCCATTGTGGGTGAAAAGCATAGCTACGACAGACACATTGGTATGTAATCCAGAGGGAAAAAGAGAGAAAGTGAGATCGAGATCACGATAAGAAGAAATGAATGGACACTGTGCACTTCCTTCGCAGACTCCCAAAGTCACATTCGTTATAAATAATCCTCATGGCAGTTGTTACTTCACTCCTTTGGCTTTTAATGAAGAGAAACAAAGGGAATAACAATGATTTTACTATAGAAATAACCTTGAATTTTCTTTCTTTCCAAGTGAACCATTTGCAAAATTTGGCACTTTAAATATTGTCAAACATTTCATGCAACCCATTTGATAAATGTGCTCCTCACCCCAGTGTATCGCTCAGTAGCCTCGCCCAGCTGGGTGGCTCCGCTGGTTAGAGCACCATCCAGTGCACCAAAAGGCTGCGGGTATAATCCCTGCTTGGGGTGGGTAAAGGGGGGCAGCTGATCGATGTTTCTCTCTCACATGGATTCCTCTTCTCTTTCTCTTTCTTTCTCTTTCTCTTTCTCTTTCTCTTTCTCTTTCTCTTTCTCTTTCTCTTTCTCTTTCTCTTTCTCTTTCTCTTTCTCTTTCTCTTTCTCTTTCTCTTTCTCTTTCTCTTTCTCTTTCTCTTTCTCTTTCTCTCTTTCTCTCTCTCTCTCTCTCTTTCTCTCTTCCTCTTTCTCTCTCTCTCTCCCTTCCTCTCTCTAAAATCAATAAACATATCCTCAGATGAGGATTTAAATGTAGAATAAAAAGTTAGCCTACATAAAACATTGTGTATGTGAGATAGGTTCCAGTGTTTGCTAATCAGTTAGCAAAATGCCATTAACTTAGCTGAATTTAAGGTAATTAGTTACTATAAAAAATATAATTCCCAGGTGCAAAGAAAAGCATAGACCTAATTTCCACCCAACTAAGGCAGTGATTTTTACTCTAAGGAGCCTTAAGCAATCTTTGGATGTGCCCAGGGGACTACTGTGACTAGAGGGTGGGTCTCTTGACCCTCTTTTTCAATCCCTAATAAGCAGAGCAACTCTATTCTTATGTGATTTATGTACTGGAATTTGGTTAAGAAAAATAGTTCAGTTCAAAAAATCTTGAAAATTGTTGAGAGAAGGGACTTTCTATTTTCTTCAAGCATGATTTTGAATATAAAACCAATTTGTAATTGTTACGTAAAGCTGTCTTCAAAACTCATATCAAATTATAGTCTGGTGTTAATAATGAAACTAGAATGATAGTGAAACATTTTAGTAAAACCATATTATAGTACTTGAATAAGAAGTTTTAGTGTTTCCATCGATCTCTTCCACTCATGTATATTGATGTAAGCAAAAGTCAGAGCAAATTAACAATGTTTGAAAACCCTAATGGTGCTTAACAAAAGATAAAATAATCATGAGGTATTTTCTTTTAATTTATAAGATCTATATTATGAGAAGAAAGTAAAATTAGTCTGGTCTGATTTTTTCTTCATAAAATCTTGATATTTATGGTCCAGTATGTTCTGTTGCTTTTTATATGCAAATATTGATTATGTGTTCTTATAACTTGTCTTTATCATCCAAGGCAAAGCCTTTCCCAAATTAAACGAACAAACAAAAAAAGAGTGTTGCATGTGGAATTTTCTTCTTACATTTAAGAAGGAATTTTTCCTTTCCATAAGTATTTAAAAATTGGTTTTAATACTATAAAATTTTGAAATAGCCTCAAAAGGCTGTATGAATGTAAGGAATCATATTCCAGTTAAATTTCGTTGTTTGCTTCCTATACGGGAGAAACTGCATGCAAGAGTCTGCGGGATAACAACATGCAGAAGAAAGAAGAAGGTGAGGATGAGGGGGAGGAGAGTCATCTCTAATTTTGAGGAACTTCGGGTTTACTGGTAAAGACAGCCATATGAGGAATGCTAATACAACATGGATCTGACCGATCACATAAACATATGCGTCAGCAACCCAAAGAAAGGGTCATGAGCTCAAATTGAGGTTTCCGAAAAATTTTTCTAGAGGCCACATTTAAGATTAGGGACTTTTTAAACAGATTCCTCAAGACATTATTGAGGTATAATATACCATACAATCTACTCATTTTAAATTCACAGTTCAGTGTTTAATATATTTGCATGGTTGTGTGACTGATCGCCAAAATCAAACAAACAGAACATTTTGGTCTCCTCTAAAAGAAACCCATTGCCATTAGCTGCCACTCATCACTTCCTTTCAGCACTTTCACTCCACCTCACCGAGTTCTCACTAATCTACTTTCTATCTATACAGATTTACCTATTCCAGAAATTTCATATAAAGGGGAGTATACACACTATGTGGTCTTTTGTGACTGGTTTCTTTTCTTAGCATGCTGTTTTCAAGGTTCACTTTGTTGTAACATGTACTATTACTTTATTTCTTTTTATTGCTGAATAACTTTCCATTGTATGGAGATGCTCTACTTTATCTGTCCATTAATCATTTGATGGATATTTGGGTTGTTTCCATTTTGGGGCTATTTTAACTAATGCTTTGAAAACATTTTATTGCAGTAGGTTTTGTGTGAACATGTTTTTATTTCTTAAGTATATACCTAAGACTGAAATTGCCGGATCTTATGATAACTCTATGTTTAACTTTTGAGGAATTGCCAAACCATTTTCCAAGGTGGTTGCACCATTTCACGTCCCCAATGGCAACATCAGAGGCTTCCAATTTCTCTCCCTCCTCACCAACATTCCTTATTGCCCTTCTCTTTGTTTATAGTCAAATTAGTGGTTGTGAAGCTGTAGTTTGGATTTGCATTCCCCTAATGACTTATGACATTGAGCATCTATTTCATGTGTTTATGCAATTTGGAGAAATATTTGCTTAGATCCTATAGCCATTTTTAATTGGATTTTGTCTTTTTATTATTGAGCTGTAAGAGTTACTTATGTACTCTATATGCATGTTGTTTATCAGATAAATACTTTCCAGAAGATGAGAAATAAAATACCCCACATTTTAGTGGTCTGTCAAATTGGTGCAGATTTTTTAGAACCCAATGGTATGGGAAATGCTAGGACATTCCATCTAAGGTTATAAAGAAAATTATTGCACAAATGTTTCTAATTTTGATGTAGTCCAATTTATCTATTTAATTGTTGCTTATGCTTTTGGTGCGTAGCAAGAAAACATCTGAGCATAGTCCTTAAACGGTGAGTGAGGCAGAACCAAATTAAGAATAGTAGAAGTTCATCCCTGGCAGAGGTAACAGAACAAGCAGTGGCATGATATGCTGTGAAATCCTCTTCCATTCGTTAGAGCAGGGGAGAGCCATCCTAGTAAGTTTGGCACACCATCATTCCAATTTTCAATGCACAGTGTGGTTCCCAGAAAGGTATTTTTAACACTATTAGATGGCTAACTTCAGGTTAAGCTCAGTTAAAAAAGTGTGTGTGCTAGAAGAAGGTCTACATAATGTAAATATTTAAAATACCTATATTCCTTTAAATGATTAAAATACTTGCATCCTCTAATCTGGAGGCCCTGTGGCAAAGTCCAGTTGACATATCCTAGTTATTATTCTGGATTCTAAACTGTATTATAAGATTGTCAAAATATCTCGAGAGCTTTTGCTAATACTATTATAATTCTATGTAAAAATGAATGAAAAAATAATTTTCTCTAAACTCAATAGCATTTTATTTTTACTGCTCTTACAGCTTTGATCACACTCCTCCTTAACTTAACCTGTGATTACAGCCTAAGCTCTGTGATATTCCCTACAGTGTCTACTTCAAATTCAATTATTAAACAAATACCTATTTATCAGGTCTAGGTCACTGTGTGCAGGGTACAAGGTCAGACCGAAAGCCACGGGGCCAGGAAACTGAGTTACAGCACACTGCCGAGCTCCTTTCAGGACCAGGCTGAAGCCACCCTCTAAGGGCCTTTGCCTGATATCACATCCTCATGTTTCTTCGTTCCCTGCTCTGCCCTGCGTCTCTCCCTCCTTGACCAGGCTCTCCTATGAGCATTTCTTTAGCAAATCCCTTACACAGCAATCCTCCTCTCAGGATCAAGGAACTTGATCTGGACACTGTGGTAGAAGATAAACAATAAAAATGAGATGCAATGAGAATGTACAATGAACAACATGGACTTACATCTTTCAAGGAGTCAGGCTTAAATAACTCATTGAGATTTAGACCTTGGTTTGACTAGCACCACATCAGTAAATGCTCCATAAATATGTGTTGGGTGAAAAACCACAAGAAACTAAATTAGCAACAAATGTAGAACACATATAGTCATTGACTAATTTCTATGCCTTGATTGGGCAAAATTGATCAGGGAGGAATTTTAAGGAAGAAATCTAAGTAATTGCAGACAATAGGATTAATATCACACAGTAGAAAATGGGATGTATCAATTAGGATAAAGTTTATAGATTACTTGGACCTATTCTGCCAGAACTAGGAAATGTTTCTCCAACAGAAATGAGAGGAGCAAGAAACACAGTGCAAACTGGGCTAAGGTGAATTAAAAGCTCGAGGAGGCTAAACTGTTTCTGTGCCGTTCCTGAATGTCTTGGCAACAAGAATTAGATGGCCTTGAACATGCCGACAGTCTTATCCCCCCACTTTTCCTGGAAGTGCTGATAACCATGAACCTCACCCTGGAAGTGCTGATAACCATGAACCTCATCCTCTATATCTGTGCTGCTGTGTAATAAAGGGAGCAGAAATTACCCAGGACTGACCAGCAGATGAAGTGAAAATGAAGAAAAGGACAGGCAGGAGGACTGCAGCAGCAGAGACAAGCAGAAAGAGGGAAGGAAAGCTGGGGTAGCTACAGAGAGGGGTAAGGGGTAGGAAGGGAACGAAAAGCCTCTCAGGTTTAAAGTCAACATGGCTAGAAGGATGAACGCAGAAAACCAAAGAAGTAGCTGCAACAAAAGGAGTGCATTTAATATGTAAAATACTAAAAGTCATAATGAAAACATGACTGGAGGATACTTTGATGAGGTCAGAGCTGCTGCTGGCAGCGGCCTTAGGAAACACTGCCCCCCAGAGGTGTGCTGAGAGCGCAGCTTCCGCGAGGACCCCGCGCGGCTCAGGGCCGGCGCCGGGCTGCGGGGCCCTCGGCCGGGCCAGGGCGCGGCTCAGTCAGCTGGCCTCCTGCGCCGGCAGCCAGATTACTGAAGGTGGTAATATTTGAATGAGATTTTTAAATTCTTTTTTTAATCCTCACCAACTCCTTAGAAATACTGTTCGGTTTTTAAGTTATGGACTAGTTAACATATACATATATACATACATCAAAAGAAACAAATATATACAGTCAAAAATCAGCATCTTCCCCGCCGGTGCTCTGCCCCAGATACCCCGCTTAAGGTAGTGGACATGACGATCAATCTTTTGTATGTTCTTTCAGGGCTAGTCCAGGACTTTTTCAGACAAATGCTAGCACTCTGTTTTCCACTTGTCATCGCCACTGCACCCCCATTTAACAATATATCTTTGGGAATGTTTGACATCAGAACATATGTGAAGACCTTATTCTTTTTAATAACTATGTAGTATTCCATTACATGGTTTCTGGGCTTTGTTTTGCTTTGATTTATTTACCTAGTTCTCTACTGTTCTACACTTAGGTTGTTTCAGTGAAAATCCTTGATATACATAGATGTATGGAATATATGTGAGTATGTGAGTATGTGTGCACAGTGAATACATTAAGATGAATTTATTGTCAAAATCTAGGTACATTATTTTTAATTACACTTTCAAATTGACAACAAATTTAACCGTTTATGTTCCCACCAGTGATACATGAGATTGTCTGTTCCTGCACATACTTGCAGATAGTGTATTATCAATTGCTTTTTATTTTTGCCAATTTAACAGATTTTTTTAAAGTCTCCAGTTTCAATTTTCATCAAACTAACTATGTCAGACTAAGATAACTTTGTGTTTATTCTTTTGCCCACTCACATTCTTGGACAATGCTTTTCTTGAGTTGTGTTACTTTTTCTTATGTATATTGCGCTTTTCTTTTATTGAAAACATTATCTCTGTTTTGGATAAATTGTAAATATTTTAATATTCTTTTCCACCTTGACATTTGCTATGATTTTCCCCAAGACTTAGTTTGCATTACTATTATCATTGTTATTATTATTTAGTGTACTCAAACATACTAGAATTTCTTTTACATCTTCAGCATTTCCTAGCATGCTTTAAAATATTTCGCGGCTATGAGATTTTTAAAAAATAATATATTTTCCTCTAGTATTTTTGTTTCTTTTTTTATGTTTAATTCTTAGACTCCTCCAGAATACACACACATACACACACACACTTCTTTTTTAAAAATTCAGATAATATGGTTTATGTTGCACCGTGGAGATGGCTTTACCAGATAACTGCTACTGGTATTTAATTACTACTAATAAAAAGGGCTAAGGGATAATATTTCTAAATCAGAGTTCTAGTTCTTTTCTTAAATGTATTTTTAAACATTTACCCATCTAGTTAGCAAAACAAAAAAGCAAGTTAATTCTTGCACATAATTCATTACACATTATGTAACCCATTTTATGATGGATATAACAGAAAGTTATGTTTAAGGTTAAAAGTTTTATGAGCATTTTACTGAGATTAAAATAATATTTCTTAAATAGGATAACAAAATTATATCTGCACTCCCATGTTCACTGCAGCATTATTCACAGTGGCCAATATATGAAAATAACCTCAATGTCTGTCAAAGGATGAGTGATGAGGCATATAGGTATGCAATGGAATATATCTCATGAGAAAGAAAGAAATCCTGCTGTATGCTACATCATGGATGGGCCTTGAGGGCATTATGCTAAGTGGGATAAGCTAGAAAGAGAATGACAAATATTGTATCACTAATATGTGAAATATAAAGAAGCTGAACTCATAGAAACAATATAGAATGTGGTGGTGATCAAGGGCTGGGAGTCGGGGAATTAGGGAGATGCAGTCAAAGGATACAAACTTGTAACTAGACAAATAAGTTCTGGAATCTTATACACATCATAGTGTTTGCATTATATATTTCAAATTTTCTAAGAGACTAGATATTAAATGTCCTCATCAAAGAAAAAGAAAAATAATAATTATTTGATCTGATGGAGGTGTTAATTCATGCTACGGATGCAATCATATTGCAGCATATAAATGTGTCAAATCAATAGGTTGTGTACCTTAAATTTACACTATTGTATGTCAATTATATCACAATGTTTTAAAAGGTATTTTTTAGATAGTGAGCTTCATTTGTTTTAAAATGTTTCCCAGTGTAAAACTATTACTGCCAAGCTCTGAACTGTAGGACTCTGCAGGCTTGATCGCCATCTGTGTGTTAGAGCCAATCTCATATTACTTTTGATGTTTATCACAATTTTCTGGAAAATATTACATCTACACAAAAGTAAAGAGAATCGTTTAATAAACCCATATATACCCATCACACAGCTTCAAAAAAACAATAGTTTTCCATTCATAGTTGCCCTATACTTCCTCTCACTTTTAAAAAAGCTCACTTTGTTTTCTGTCTTAAGCAAATTCCAGACATTGTAGCATATCTTCTGCAAATACTTCATATTATCTCTATCAGATAGCATAATAAAAAACATAACCTTAATAGCATTTATTACACCTTGTAATATTAACAAAAACTCCTTAATATAGTATTAAATAACAAGATTGTTTTTAATATCCCGATTGTCTCAAAACAGCCTTTAAAGTACTTTTTTTTTTTTTTTCATTCAGAATCTGAAAAAAGTCTATTCAAAATGTGATATGACCATGAAATATCTTAATCAGTAACATTTCCCCCTCTCCTTCCACCCCATATCATCTACCAGGTGGGTTAGCAAACATTGGTCCTGTTCAAAATGTCCACAGAGAAATTTGGACAATGCCAAAGGGTCCTTGATATTTGGTCCGTACCAAAACATCCATGGAGACATTTAGTTCATGCAGAACAATTTACCCAACTCCATGTGCCTTGACCAGATAGGCTATGGAAGCAAGAGGGGTTATTATTGAGAATACAACACAACACAGTTATTGGACCAAGAAATTATGATAATATGTTCATATATTAATCCTGTAAACCAAAGTATAAATAAATTTATAGGCTATTTGAACCCACAAATGTTTTTAAAGTGTGAACATTTTGGACAGGACCAAAATTCAAGGACCTTTTGGCATGGTCTAAATCTTCCATGGACATTTTTGATAAGACCAAATGTTCTGCAAGGTCTAGGTGACCTGTCCTGTACATTTTTTTACATTGTGTATTTAAGTGATTGCATGCTGGTGCCATTTAATGTTGTTCTCTAACCACATATTTTCTGGAAATTGCTAGTTAGTTCCAGAGGCTTCATTATATTTAGGTTCATTTTAAAAATTTATTTGGGAACAGAGTAAGAATAATTCATGGACAGCACTGTGTACTTCTTCATGCTCCTCATCAAGAATCAAACACTATCTGTTTTTTCCAAATTAAGTTAAGGCTGATCAGAGTGTCCAAGTGTTGTCATTCTGACTTATCCACTTTAAATTTTCTCAACATATTTTGTCTAATAATTTTAGCAGTCATTGAATTTTGTTGGTTTAGTTGTCTCATTTTGCTGTTGTTTGGCATGGTGGTATCATTATATACTCATAGATTTTGATATCTTTGACATTAATATAGTCATACTGAGATTCAAATAGTTTTTTTCTTTGACCAATGAAAGCCTTTTCCACCTGGCTCTTGTGTCCTTTGAAAATGACTCTAAGTCATCTTTGATCATTCCCTTGTTTTATAACCAGAATAAAAATCTAGATTCACCTTTTATGTTTCCTGACCCAAGACAGGAATCAGCAATTCTTCCTAGGAGGCGTGGTCCCATTTACTGAGAAACTGTATTTAGAGATCAAAACCCAGGTGTTTTGAGTGCTCTTTGCTACATTGTTTCTGGAACTAAATATATTTTAGAAAGATAAAAATAATTTATAATTTATATTGATATTCCCAACTAAAATATCAAAAATTTATATAGAGGTAGACAGATGATAGATAAAGAGATACATAGATAGATCTCAACCATAGAGATCATTTCACTGTAGTATATTTTAGATCTTCATTTCTTTCACAGATGTCTAGAGTTCCATTGAATGGAGATATATCTTATCCAATAGTGTGAAAGTTGAGGTAAAGATTCAAATGTATTTTCTTTTAGAAAGACAACATTTTGTACCAAACTACTTTAAATAAAATATATTTTCTCTAATAATTTGAATATTGCCTTTTTTCACATTGCTTGTTTATATATATGGTTCTTTTTCAAGGCTTTATAATCTGTTTATTGGTCTGCCTGTTCATGAAACAATACCATGCTATTTAAACCAATATTTTTCTAATGTCTTTTGAAAGTTGGTATCTTAATCCTCCTAAGTTACTTTCTTTTTTAGAAATGTTTAGCTATTTTTTCTTTCTTATTTATTTTCATATAAATTTTAGAATAGGCCTAATTTTTAAAAAACTCTCTTGATGTTTTATTGAGATCATAATAAATGTACAAGAAAATAGGTTCTTGAGAGAGCATCCTCAGGGGCCATGAGAAAAAAAAAAAAAAAGGAATTATCTCTGTGATTGAGACAAGAAAGCAGGTGTAGGTGTCAAAGACAGCAGTGTTTCATGTAGCAGTGTGCTTGTATGCACTCCATGTGGTACTAGTAATACTGGCATAATGATATTAGCACCTACATTATTAGTGCCTGACATTTGCCTGGCATTGCATTCAAATTCCTTTCACACCTTATGTAATTTAATCCTCATAAAAACCTTTTAAGTGAAAAAGTCAAAACAATAACCTAAATCTGCCTGGCCGGCATGGCTCAGCAGTTGAGCATTGACCTATGGTCCAGGAGATCAAGGTTCGATTCCCAGTAGGGGCATATGCTCAGGTTGAGGGCTTGATCCCCAGTGGGGGTCCTGCAGGAGTCATCTGATCAATGACTCTCTCTCATCATTGATATTTCTGCCTCTCTCTCCCTCTCCCTTCTTCTCTCTGAAATCAATAAAAAAGCATATTTTTAAAAAACAAACCTAAATCTACTTTTACCTAAACCCTCTAAAGAACAACTGTGTTCCACTATATTGAAGGAAACAAGCCTAAAACAATCTATCTATTAAGTATCACCTTGTATTAACTGTGCTTTGAGAGAAAACTGCCTCCTAAGGAACAATGAGTGTACTCAGTAAGAGAACCTCTGTGAAAGTGCTGGTATCCAGCAGCCGAAGAACTGTCCCATCTGTGGAAGAAAGGCTGGTTGTGCAAATGAAAACAATGCTGGCAGTGACTTCCCCATGACTCATAAAATAAGTAAATATCTAGGACTCGAATATGCCTGGAGTCTAAGGGATATTCTGGTAACACATAAGAGCATCTCTGAGGATTTCCTGGAATGCATCACTATATAAATCTACTAAATGAATGACCCTCAAACCTTAAAATGCATCAGAATCATTCAGAAGACTTATTAAAACATATATTGTTATGTCCTGCCTTTAGAGTTTCTAATTCAGTAAGTCTGGACTGAGACCCAAGAATTTGTTTTTCTAACAAGTTCCCAGGTGATGTTGATGCTGTTGTATAAGAGACTATAATTTAAGCCAAAAGGGCTATGCTTGAAAAAAGTGACAATGATAAAATCTGATCAAAGTAATGTCAGGCAAGATCACTTTCAGGCTTCTAGGCCGTAAAATGTGCAATCCTTATGAAAGGGGAGAGAAGGAGTACAAAAGTTTAGAAACACAGTGTGGCAGACTAGCAGTCTAGCAGTCATCTAGTAATCTAGTCTGGGTCCCCAATGATCTGCAGGATCTTGGCTTAGTCACTTAACTTCTCCAGCCTCACTCAGCACAGGTATGAACTGCAGGAGATAGGATATAAAATATATTCAAAGTTTCATCAGAGTTTTAGGAGTCTAATAAAATATAATAAGGTGCACACATCCTAAATAAATTAGAAATACAACAACTAAGATTGTCCCCAGAGAGGACAGTTATAATTAAGCTCAACAATTAAAAATAGAGATATGCAAAGTCAGCATAATGAAGGCAAACTGTTAACACAGCTCTGGGACTTGACTGTAATGTGATTGAATGCATCCGTGTTAATATATCTAAAGGACCAATATGCCAATCAAAACTAGAATTGTTCAGCCTTGGAAATGGAAAAATAAACTCTCAGGAAGACAAACTGGCAAATTTTAGCTATTTATGAAATGTCCAAGAGAGAAAAAATCTCTACTCTTGGTCTCCAGCCTTATGGTTTCCCACCCCATAATAGATAAGACGGCTTTCAGCTACCTCAGTTGAAAGTCCTTATTCACCAACATGACTTTTGTTTGGCTTCTCAATTTGTTTGCATACTGGGAGAGTGATCCAGTTAGACAAGAGCAATGTGCAATCAATTTGTCATTACAAGTTTTAAAAAATGGGCATTTTGATCATAATTTGCCTTTATCTGTAGCTTACCTACACTGATTTATAAGTGGAATGAATAAACTGTTGTAATCTGAATTGCATTTCTCATTATAAATACCTAACCTGATTTTTGCATTGAACGTTAGTTCTTATGAGAAATGCAAACTCATCCTTAGTATGCTTTCATTATACTAACTAAACCAGGTTTATGAACCTGAAAAATGAGTATTAGAACCTGAAGTGGCCTTATTTATCTAGGTGAATGTCCCTTTGTGCATGACTGCTTAGAAAGGAAGTGAGAGTTGGCATTCCTCAGGTGGTATCTCTCTCCTTACTGTGAGGGCTGGTTGTGGCCAGTTTGCCTATAATCCATTTTTAAACCTTCTTCTGCTCTGCTCTTTATCACTGGGAGGGACCAAACACTTGCTGACCACATTTCTCAGATTCACATTAGTTTTAACCAATGGATTGGCACTGGCATGATACTGAATGACAGAAGAAAGGAAAAGCCAAGTATTTCTTCCTCTTCTCTGCCTCTTCTATCCCCAGTTAACTCATTTCCTACATAAAATTTCTTCACTTTTAAACTCACAGTTTTAAATAATCAAAATGTTTTTTATTTTCCTTGTCTAACCCTACTTACCATATGACATAAGAGCCCAATAATAATTGCAACTATCTGTTCAAGAAGTATAGATATGGACACATACATTCACAAAATGATATAAACCAATAAATATTTTGGTTTGTATATTTTTTTGGTAAATGATACCAGGCAGTCACATTAAATGGCACAGGATAAGTGTGTGACTTATTGTGAATGTCAAGAACAGTCATAGGGCAATTCTGGGCAAGATGGCACTATCAGTAAACATGGTACTTGAATCTTCCCACAACCACATCAAAACTACAATTAAACTCCAAACAACTATCATTCAAAATCACCTGAAATCAAGCTGAATGGAAGTTCTACAACTGAGGAATTAAAGAAGAAGCCACATTGAGACTGGTAGGAGGGGAAGAGATGCAGAACAGGCTGGTCCCAGGACCATGATTGGGATAAAGATTAGGAGGAATATCTTGGCTGTAGAGGACTCCCTGAGGAGTAAGGGGTCCCAGTCCCACATGAGGCCCTGCCCCCCAGCCCAGGGTTCCAGTGCCAAGAAGAGAAGCCCTCATAACTTATGGCTGTAAAACTTGGCATGGATTGAGGCTGAAGGAGGCTGAGAATTCAGGAGTCCCAGGCAGTTCCTCTTAAAAGGCCCATACATGGAATTACTCAGACTCACTTCCTCTCAGTTCCATCATAAGGGGCAGCAGCTTGAAAGGCACAAGCAGACATACGGGGAGAAGCTTAATTGCTTTCCACCTGGGAAAGAGCAAGAGGGGCAGCTTTCTTCCAGATGGAAGTGCTGGCAGAGACTATTGTTCCTTCGTTGAGCCTTCCTGCCCTCTGAGCCAGCAGGCAAGTGCCATATCTGAGACTCCATCAACCTGACTCACACTCTTTGCCCTACCTGCCCTGGTGATTCCCTGAAGCCCCTTCCCACCCAACCTTTGGGCCCATACAAACTGTTTCCAGTGGCTTTTGCATACAAATGAACTGTCTTGGCTCATGCTTCAGATTTTCTTAAATTCTTCCAGACAAGCAACATCTGGATTCAGAGAGCCTCATACCTCTAGCTAATGGCTTCATATACTTCACTAGTGGCAGCTGGACTTGGTTCACAGCTTGGCCTCCCCTTCTACAAGTCCAGCAGAAGTGGAAGCCATCTGCAGGTCACTTTATAGTTTATGCCAGTTGGCCCCAGGCAGAACACAGGTTGTGGCTGATCTCGGCTTGTACCTCCCAGGAGGCCCCAGAGCCAACTCACCCCGTAGTCAGCATCATACCATGTCAAAGCACCACCACTCAACCATCTCCACAAGTCACATACTCAAGGAGAAGACTCAGTGGGCATTGGAACCCCACTGAAGTAAGTTCTGGTGTATGGGATGGGCCCTTGCATAGCTGATCCTCCATGGTGGTCAGAGGTCAGTGGTCAGTGGTCATAGCCAGTCCTTGCAGCTGATGGGCTTGGATAAATCCTTTCGCATACCAACAGCAATCAGGGCTCAACTACAAGAGGAGGGTGTACAGCCCATGAGAGATGCACCTTGAGTACCTAGTTTGGGTGGTAATGGAGTCTGTGCCGTTGGATTCTATTGGATGCCTACTATAGCCTGAGAGACGTAACAGTTCTATTTAATACATAGAAACAAACACAAGGAGGCTGTAAAAATGAGGAGACAAAGAAATATGGCCTAAATGAAACAGAACAAATGAAATAGAACAAAACTCTAGTAAAATAACTAAACAAAAAGGAGACAAGCAATCTGCTGTATGCAGAGTTCAAAATACTGTTTATAAGGATGTGCAATGTACTTAGTGAAGACCTCAATAGCATAAAAAAGGACCAATAAGTAATGAAGGATACATTAACTGAAATGAAGAATAATTTGCAGGGAATCAACAGTAGAGTAGATGAAGCCAAGAATTAAATCAACAACTTGGAATATAAAGAAGCAAAAGACACCCAGTCAGAACAGAAAAAAGAAAACAGAATCCAAAATAATGAGGATAGTGTAAGGAGCCTCTGGGACAACTGCAAGCATGTTAACATTCACATCATGGCTACAACAGAAGGGGAAGAGAAAGAGAAAGAAATTGAAAATCTATTTGAGAACATAATGATAGAAAACTTCCATAATTTGGTGAAGTAAATAGACATACAAGTTCAGGAAGTGCAGAGTCCCAAACATGATGAACCAAAAGAGGCCCACACCAAGACACATTGTAATTAAAATGCAAAAGTTTAAAGAAAAAGAGAGAATCTTAAAAGCAACAAGAGAAAAGCATTTAGTTACTTACAAGGGAGAGCTCATATGACTGTCAGCTGATTACTCAATAGAAACTTTCCAGGCCAGAAGGAAGTGTCAAGAAATATTCAACGGGATGAAAAGCAAGGACCTATAACCAAGATTACTCTATCCAGCAAAGCTATCATTTAGAATTGAAGGTCAGATAGTATCCTAGACAAGAAAAAGTTAAAGGAGTTCATCACCACCAAACCAGTATTACATGAAATGTTAAAGGTTTTTCTTTAAGAAGAAGAAGGTAAAAAATATGAACAATAAAATGTCAATAAATACATATATATCAACAATTGAATAAAAAAAAAATAATAAATGAATAAGCATAACAGAAATAAAAGCACAGATACAGAAAATGTTTTGATAGTTGTCAGATGGGAGGGGGATTGGTGGAATGGGTGAAAAAGGTGAAGGGATTAAAAGTACAAATTGGTTGTTACAAGATAGTCATGGGATATAAAGTACAGCATAGGGAATATAGGCAAGTCTAATAACTATGTATGGTGTCAGATGGGTGTAAGGTTTATTGGGATGATGACTTATTAAGTTATACAATGTCTCATCACTGGGGTGTGCACCTAAAACTAATATAATAATGTATGTCAATTGTAATTAAAGAATAAATAAATAAGTAAAATAAAATCTTCACACTGAAAAAAAAAAAAAAAGAACAGTCAGAGGGAATCAAAATTTCAAGTAGACACATGGTTGTGAAGCCAGTTGGCAGTTGTAGACTTAGGTTATGTGTCTATCCAAATAACAAACTAAATATAGTTTTCATTTAATCTATGAACACATCAAATCACTAGCAAGGTATTCTAGAATGTTTAGCAATATTTAGACTTATAAACATGATGTTACAGCATGTCACCACAATATTGGAGCATTTACCAGTTTTGTTAACTAACATATGGGTCAAGCCAGTATGGCTGTTCTCCAAGCAGGGGATCCAAAGATATGTGAGAAAAATGCCAGCAGATCATTCATCCTGTTTCATGCACCCAAATTCCCTGTGCTGTGAAGGAACTAACTCTACCTCTGGGATTTCTCTTTTGCATCATATGAACAAGAGGCTTCTAGCAAAATTAACTAGGGCTAGTTGTCTATATGAAGTTGAACATGGCTTAGCATGAACTTTTTCAAACTCTGTTCTACTTCTGATAGATTTTTTACCTTTTCAGGTAAAAACCCGGTTTCCATCACCTACATTATTTAGACATAGAATTATGACTTTATAGTTTGAAATTAGGAACAAATTCCAAGCAATGTGTTACCAGGTTTTTGTCTGATACTTTGTTAATGTGACCCAGTCCTTAAATTCCCCATGTTGCAGTTATATTTGTAATTAAACATGTGTACCCTTGTCAAAAGTGGCATGGAGGGTTTAGAGTTGAGTCTTCTCTGATTAAAGGACTTTAGTAGCTTCATATTATTGAGTCCCATCTCTTTAAAAGCTTGCTGGGTAGTAAAATAAGAAAACATTAAATCTTTGAAACAACCAAGGGAACATTTAATATATTCCTGCAGGCATTGAGGTATATGGCTTCCAACAGTGCCTACATAAGTGAATCTGAAGGTTTCCTTAAATGCTTAAATTTAAGAGATAAGTGAGATAGGCACAGGGAAACACAATTTAGTATTTTTAAATAGAAACAAAATTCATTAAAGTTTTGAACAATTAGTTTAAGTGATAATTCCTGTCATATTCATCCATTTAATGAATAATTGAGATCCTGTATGTGTTAAGCTTTTGTATTTACGTCTCATACATTGTGTCATTCAAAGCAAGACACTTTTGGGAATTGAGATAAGATAACATTTATAAGTATACCAGAACAATAGCCATAAGCCAGGGCTGTCCCAGGCAAATCATGACATATGTTCACTCTAATATGATAGAAGATGAGAATGCAAGACTTTGTCCTTTGTTTTCTATGAGTTTACAATGCACTGAGAGATATTATTATCTCTGCTTTATTATTTCTATCATCATCATTATTACAGATATTTTGTTTTCCCTTGTATGATATTATTTGATCATTAAAGAACCTTATATAATTACTACTATTGTCATTTTATACATGAGGAAAACAAATGAAAAAGCAGTTAAATAAATTACCCCACATTCACAGGGCTAGAAAGTGGAGAAGGTAAAATTTGAAATCATGCAGTTTGACTCTGGAACCTAAAATCTCACTCACTCCCCAAGCAGGATCCTATTATCAATTATGGTAAGAATTGGACAGGTATTCTGGTATCACATAGAAAGGGCACTTAAGCAGGCTTTTTTGACCAAACAAGGCTTTCAGGAAGAGGTGACAAATAAGCCATTTACTCAAGTAGCAAAGAGGAAGTGGTGTGGACAAGTGGGAGGAACAACAAATATAAAATCAGTAAGCAAAGTACTGTAACTGCCTTCAAAATTGATGGTGCACAGAGATCATTATATATATAATGTTCCCTTTCAATGCAGGCCCAGTGAAAGTATGAACTACTTATTTTAAAAGAACAGATAATATATGTTATTATTGAATGGTGTGTGCCCAAAAGATAAGTTGAAGTCCTAACTCCACATAGGTCAGAATGGGTCATTGCAGATGTAATTAGTTAAATGAAGTCATACTGCAGTAGAGTGGACCTGCAATCCAATATAACTAGTGTACTTATAAGAACAGGAAAATGCCTTTCAAAGACACACACACACACACACATAAAGTAACTGAAGCACAATTTGGAATAATCAGCTAAAAGCCAAGGAACACCGATGATTGCTGGCTGCCATCCGAAACTAGAAAGAGGTAAGGAAGGATTCTAGCCAGAATCTCAGAGGAAGCATGACCCTCATGACACCTTGATTTCAGAATTCTAGCCTTAAAAACTGTGAGAGAATAAACCTCAGTTGTTTTAAGCCATTCAGTTTGTGGTACTTTGTTACAGCAGCCCTAGGAAACTAATGCAGTATACAGTCATGCAACTCAGGTACTTGTACAATTGTGGAATTACGAAACCTGCAGGCTAATATTAGACATTAGCTGATACAGAGTTTATGCATCTCATGAAATGTCATTACAAGCATTTTATATAACCCATAATGCTGCCGTGCAATTTCAGAAAACTCCAAAATTACTGGCTATAGTCCATTTTCTTGATGACATTGTGAAATGTTATTCAAAATGGTCAGTTGTTCCAATTACACATATTTTCAATGGAAAAGATCATTTAGATTTGGTACCATACTGCAAACCTGGATGCCTAAAAGTTAATCTTAAAAAATACAGAATTTCTATGACACCCAACAGAGAAGGAACTAATTAACTAAGGATTTTGTTCTGCTCAAGCGTCTCCACATCATTTAATGATTTCTGCCAAAGGCAAGTAAGTAAACAAGAAGGGGCCAGCTTGTATGGGATGATGGTTCCTCAAGTACCACGAGAAACAGAAAAGGGAAGAAATCAATGTTTGCTGACTGAAGAAGATAAAACTGTCAGGGAAATAAATGTTATTTTTAGGTTTTTTGTTAAGATGGTGGCACTGAGAGAAAAATCAAAATAAAATATTAACAATTCCTAAAGATAAATTGATCGAGTCATTCTTAATAACTGTTTTCTTGTTTTCAGTCCCTTTTAAAAGCACTTTCCTTGTGTGGCATAAGTTAACTTTTTCAGTTCATAGAAAGGTTTTTGTTTCATATTGATTTTGTTTGAAGCGTCTCTGAGCATTTCGGGGAAAGGCTATGATGAGACTAATGTGGAACAAATAGGTTGTGTTTAAACCAGCACTGGTATAGACTGTTAATTATCACTAACAGAATACATTTAGCATGGAAATGGGTAGGTAGTATTTTCCATAATTTTAATAGAAATTGTTAAATTTAAATTGTGAACCCCACTATTTTAAAGTCAAACTAAGGAAGTTTCCATTAGATTGAAGTTTGAAAACACAAACGAATCCAGCTATCTTACTTGGTACCTTTAACGCACTGGTCATGGTGAAGAGCATTACTCTGACAGAATCACAAGTACATCACTACTGTATTGGTTTTCACATTTCTTTTAAAATACAGCGGTTCCCTCTTATTCACAGTTTCACTCTCTGTAGTTTCAGTTACATGTAGTCAACCATGGTCTGAAAATGTTAAATGGAAAAATCCAGAAATAAACAATTCATAAGTTTTAAATTACACACTTTCTGAATAGTGTGATGAAATCTTGTGCCCTTCTGCTCTTTCCCATCTGGGACGTTAATGATGCTTTAGTCCAGCAGATCCATATTGTATTACACTACCTGCCCTAGTCACTTAGTAGCCATGTCAACTGAGAGTTCACATTCACATAACTTTTGTCATGGCATATTATTATAATTGTTCTATTTTATTAGTTATTGCTTTTAATCTTTTATTGTGCTTAATTTATAAATTAAACTCTACCATAGGTATGCATGTATAGAAAAAAAGCATACTATATATAGTTTGGTGCGATCTGTGGTTCCAGAGATCCACTAAGAATTTTGGGACATATCCCCCTGGTTAAAGTGAGACTACTATACTAGAGATAAACTTAATCATAAATAATCACTTACAACATGTCAATTTGGCCAAAGGACTCATACTTTATAGATTTATTTTTATATGTATATATATTTAAGTACATCTATGTAAGTGAATACATACTTGTATACATATATGTATATATACATACACACAGCATATATGAAAGATAGACTAAAAAACAGATCAATTAATTTAGTTATCATCCCATCATGAACAATTCATTTAAAACAATGATAAGGTGTGTACATTTACTCTTTTAAAAAATGTTTTATTGATTTCAGAGATAGGAAGGGAGCAGGAGAGATAGAAACATCAGTAAGGAGAGGGAATCATCGATAGGCTGCCTCTTGCATGCCC
Organism: Miniopterus natalensis; assembly: GCF_054644295.1. Classification (NCBI taxonomy): domain Eukaryota; kingdom Metazoa; phylum Chordata; class Mammalia; order Chiroptera; family Miniopteridae; genus Miniopterus; species Miniopterus natalensis. The sequence continues at coordinate 104,703,025 of NC_142081.1, read as the reverse complement.
CAAATAGGGATTGAGCTTTCAACCTGGGCACGTGCCCTGACTGAGAACTGAAATGTGATCTCCTGGTTCATGGGTCGGTGCTCAACCACTGAGCCACACCAGCCGGACAAGGTATGTACTTTTAGATTTTGTTGACAGCTCAATAACTACTAGAAAAAAAGATTTAAAAACTGAGGGGAAAAACTCTTTGAAGTTAAATAACACATAACTAAATTTATGTCAGTATATGTGTTCTCATCTAATAATCAAAATACAAAATCCAATACATCAATGTCTATATAACTCTGTAGAACTTGTACATTAAGATAATTGTAACTGTTTATCTTAAAGTGATACATTTAACTATGAACAATACAACCAATAGATTCTCAATTATATGTTGATATGTAGTATTGATTTCCTTCTCTCCTCTTTAAATGTCCTGATAATTTTAAAATGTTTATTTCATGTCAACTGCTGTAATAAAATGATATTATAATTGTACTGCTCCTATGTATATTTTTTCATTAAAATATGTAATTTCAAAAGAAGATAATCTAATTTCAAAATTCCATGTGATTTATATACCTAATTATTTTGCCTCTGTTTTAAGACCTCCTTTTTGATCTCTCTGAAAATCCAGTTTTGACCATGAGAGGCAAAGTATTCAGAATCAACCAACCAAATAGTCTATATATATCATAAATCTTCATCACAAGACATTTCTTGTATATGAACTTGCAAACTTTCAATGCTTAGATTTAATTCAAGTAAAAGACATTTTTTGAGATGGGGAAAATACATTAGGCAAATACAATCTATAAATATGCTATTATGTTACATAAAAGTCTTAAGAAATAAAAGCAAAATGTGATTGAACATCATAACTTAGCTAAAGACGTGGTTTTCCTTTATGAGTCTTCTGAAAAAGTAGAAGTAGAATAATTCTGAGTCACAATAAAGCAACATAAGGTTAACAACAAGGTATAAGAAACTAGGGTTAGGTGTATAAATATACTCCTTATTGGGTCTCAGTCCAGGAGATGGGTAATGTCTTATCCTGTAATTTCCCCAAGAAAGAAAGTGTAAGACAAGAGATTACAAGTAGACAGTTTATTTTTAAATAAACCCCAAAGATAGAGTAGGATTGTGCAATGTGACACAGGAAAGGGAGAAAAAAACAATACGACAAAGTGCTATTGTGCTAGTCACTTCTGAGAGTGACTGGGGCCCCATTCTACTGGGACTCTCTGAGGAACCATGTAGAATATGTCAAGTAATTGTCCAACCAAGAGGACATGTATCGACAGGCTCCTACTCCCTACTGACCAAAGAACTGCTTTCCAAAGAGAAATTAAGTCTGCAGTAAAAAGTTTAGTCTTCTTTCAGATCCTATAATTCTGTGCTGTGAGTCTCTTCCTAGGACTTAACAAAGAATTCACATAGCATTCTTTTCCAAACCCAAATATGCTAGATGCTACTGCCTAAGCAGGAAAGCAGTTTGCACTAAAACTTGACTTACTGCAGAGTCCTCTCTTGCTCTAAGACCTACTTGAAACTGATAGCCTTTATAGTTACCTGTAAAGTAACTTGGAACAATATTTCCAAGTGTAGTAGAGGGAGATCCTAAAATTCAAAATAGCCTCCCATAAGCGGTCCCTCTTTCTTACTGGTAGGGCTTATAAGGAGCAAAAACAATTTATAATGTTAAATGGAATGTCCTAGCATGCCCCAGACTATTGGACTCCAAAAAATCTTTACCAATTTGACAGATCACTAAAATTTGGGATATTTTATTTCTCATCCTCTGGGAAGTGTTTTTCTCACTGTGGTATCCAGAGTACTTGCTAATGACTGTTCAAAACATCAAAATGATATGATATAATCAATATAATGGACAAGTATAATGTTCTGTAGATTACCAAGTCAATCAGGATCCCTGTTATAGAGAGTAAGAGAGTTAACCTTGACCCAGAAAGGAATAGTACATATGGATTGCTGTCCACCCCCATATAAAAGCAAACTTTAAATTATTATTCTTGATGAGAATTGAAAAGCATTTATTTGTTAGATGACTAGCTGCCTAACAATTAGTGTCAGAGGTGTGTTGATTTGTTCCGGTGAAGATGCCACATCTGGCCCAGCAGTGGAGTTGGCCAGATTGTTTTCCATAGTCTATTATCATCTGCCATAATCCACCTTGTCTTTTGTGTAAAAAAAAAAAAAAAAAAAAATTGGACATGATGGAAACTATTGCTCCTTGTGAAGTCTTTGATGGTATTACCTAACCTCTAAAATTTCTCCTGGGATTCAGTATTACTTCTGATCTGACAATGGGATTGAGAGTGATTGTTTTATAAGATTCCACTGTGTCCTTCCTACCATAACGACTCTGACTTCACAGATCAGATAACTAATGTGAGGTTCCTGCCAGCTGCTAAGTATATGATCCCAATTATTCACTTGGGGGTCTGGAGAAATAACTATAGGCCCAGTTTTCTGGGCCAGGGCTCCATTTATCACCTGACATCCATAAGCCCCAATTCTATGTTAGCATTACAAGTCCATTGATTTTGGTGCCATCTCAGACTCTGTACCTTCAATGACCCTCAGAAAGTCTTAGTATTCCTTTTTCTCCAATGCAAATTACTGTAACAAATGGCCACAGATTCCTTTGGAGAAAGATTCAGATTGTATTTTTTGTGTAAGTTTCTAGTGATATTACTAGGTCTTTCCTTAAAGAAACCTGGTTTCCCTTTCAAACAATGAGTGTTGGCTTTGTAAACTAGTTTAGATTTGGAAACTGGATGATTATTATAATTTTGTTATTACAGTAGAAAATGTCAACCTCCTCTTCACCAAGCGTCATTTTTGTCCATTTGTAAGAGTCAAGTGCCACTGTAGGCAGCCTCCCCTATATTTTGTCCCTAAAGACATGATAATCTATTATCCATCACCACATAGCCCTGTAGATAAAGCCAACCTGGTTGTTATTTTGACATTGCTGCTCATTACACAATTTACATCTACATTGAGTCTGCCAGTGAAGTGTTCCCACCCAATCGCTGCCATTTCAGAATTCTATCATCCTGTTGAGCTTAGAGACCCTGGTTTCATGGTAGCATCACCTACTTCAACCCCAGTCTGCAGAGGACAGCCACCCTCGAGCATCTCAAAGATGCCAATGACCATGTGACCAGTGCATTTACAGGACTGTCCATTGGGAAATCTTTTAAAACATATCTGATATAATAAATCTGGGCTAATATTCCCACCTCCGTGAGCCTTCTGAGACATTCTTCAATATTCTGCAAAGGCAGTTCCCATATCTCTGTCCAGCTGACTGCAAGTTATCATGGTGGACATCTAAAATTCAAAGAGCCATCATAGCAACAGACTAGGGCTGCCTCCAGGTATTCTTACAGATAATCAAATCCAAGTCAGGGAAGAGTGCTTTCACTTCAAATTCTCTCTGCCCAACACTATCAAAATCCAGACTCATACCTATTAGAGCTAACTCAAAATTCATTAGCTAAAAGTAGGCATATGACCAAGACCAACTTCAATGGGAGAGGCACTGAGTTACCTGCAATTGTGCAGTAATGACAGTAATAGCTAACAATTATTAATTTTATTGAAAAATTATTATTTTTTATCAACAGGTCAATCACATATATGATGATGATGTGCTTAGCAGTTACTTTTTCCTAGGCACTCTGCTAAATGATCTACATGTATTATCTCATTAAGTACATTAATATTTTTGACCAAATAACTGATGTGTATAATAAATGTTTTTTCTAAGCATAAGACTGTCCATTGAATTAAATAAAAGATAAACTCTGAAATAACTGTAAATTGATTCAGATCTTCTGAGGAGCAAAAATGATTCTCTAAATTTATGAGGATTTTCATTAAATTAAAAAAAAAAAATCTTTGGATAATGCTGATGGACTGGAAGTAAAAATCAGCAGTTTAAGAGTATATTAAACTTTTAAACCAAAAGTGGCTTTCTAAATTATATATAAAATTCAGCGAAAACAAAACTATTTGAATGTATGACATCAATCATCAGAAAGGCTGGAAGAGTTCCCTCCAAAAAAGTTGTGGTGAATGTATTGCCCATGTAATCATGAACTTAATATAGTTGTACATTGCCAGGGCATGAGCGAAGATGTGTGTGTGTGTGTGTGTGTGTGTGTGTGTGTGTGTGTGTGTGTGTGTGAGGGAGAGACTGTGAAGGTAGTTATGGGTATGGAATTTGTGATTAATAAATTATTTAATGCTTGGTTAAAACCTTTTCCCATATCCTTTCCAAAGGCTCATTGAAAAAAATATTAGTTTTTGTAGCTGGAACGTCTCTCATATAATGTATCAGACAGATCCAATCTAGACAGATTTATCACAGATTTTAAAAAATAAATTATATTAAATTCTTTAAACCATGTGAAAGAATAAATGTAATATTTGATGATCTCTGATTAGATAGCAGATCCCAATTCTGCCCATTTAACTGGACATTAATCCAAAAATCTAATGTCTATTTTTCATGTACAAGCTAATTCTTATGGAAATATGAACCAAGATATATAAAATATTTGCAAAGGACAACACACAAGTAGCAATAATGGTTTCAAACTGAAGAACCTATTACCAAGGTTTGCTAAGATCTTCATTATAAGATTATCACTTTAGACTCTAAATAAAAAATTAATAAGAATAAAAATATCAATAATACTGCAACAGTCTTGTCAAGAATATATTTATATAGCAATCAAATGACTGAATGTGATCCTACTATAAAATTGAAAAATGGCCTTGCCTTATTTTTTTTTAATCCAAAAAGCAAAAACTCCTTAGGGATGAACTGCAGTAAACTAGTAGACAGTTTTAACTCACAGATTCTCACATTATACTGGTTAAAATAAAACTGCATTCCTGTCTGAGAAGTCCAAAATATTCAGTGTCCTATTGAGAAGTTCTTTGTAAAAGTTTGACATGCTTTCTACCACATGGTCTCACTACAAGAACAATACAGTGTAATTAAAATCCCAACATTAAAAAAAAAAAAAAAAAAAAAAAAAAAAAAAATTTAAAAAAAAAAAAGCCCGGCCAGGCTTGGCTCAGCAGTTGAGCGCCAACCTAGGATCGAAGCGATCGGGGTTCGATTCCCGGTCGGGGCACATGCCCAGGTTGTGGGCTTGAGCAATGACTCTCTCATCATTGATGCTTCCATCTCTCTCACTCTCTCCCTCTCCTTTCCTCTCTCTGAAATCAATAAAGATATATTAAAAAAAAAAAATTTCCCAACATTTATTTATGTGGAAAATATGAAAATTTCATTTTCAAATTCATAGAAAAGACAAAATTGTTTGAGGCCATTCCAGGAAATATTGAAAAAACTGACAAAGAAGTGGCTTGCTTTCTTAAATATCAAAATATATTGTATAAGTATGAAAATTGAAATAGTGTGACATGGTACAAAGAGGGGTACCTAGAATGATAGAATAAAAGAATGCAATTTTTAAATTATAAAAGTAGCATTTTAACATCTTTTAAATGTTTTAATGTTATAGTTAAACATTACACAGTGTTAAAATAATTTTTAAGTTTTCATCACAAGAAAAAATATAGAGTCATTATGTTGTACACCTGAAACTAATATAATATTATATGTTAAATATACCTCAATTTAAAAGAGAGAGAGAAAATAGCATTTTGAGACTGTAGGGAGTAATGTTGACTCTCCTATATGGATTAGGGCAGAGTGAGGGAAGGAGAAGAGAAAGAGAGAGAACACTAGCTAATATTTCATACTATGGACAAAACTATTTCTTGATGATTAAATCATCAAATATATAAATAACTATAAGTTATTAGAAAAAACACACACAGTGTAAGATATATCAATATGAGAGAACTTGCTAAAGTAGGTACAAAATTAGAAGCCCAAAATACAAAAGATAAAATAATTCATGTTTTAAAAACAAAATTTTCTGAATAAAAATAACATATACAATATTAAAATACAACACACTGGAAGGTAAAATTTGCAACATATGTATCAGATATCAAATTTAATTATGTAGTATATAAAAAGTCCCCACAGGCCTATAAGAAGACAGGCGGCAAACCGGTAAGAAAATAGAAATAGATAAAAAGTATATAGACTAAGAAGATGTACAAATGATTGATATATTTGGACCTGTGTGGTAAAATGTTCAAACTGACTAGTAATTAAGAAAATATAAATTTAAACTGCACTAGAGTGTAATTTACTTTCACCCATCAAATTAGGAAAAATTTTAAAAAGATTCACTTGTGCTAAGGAAGTAAGTAAAAGTCAGTTTCAAGTTTGGCTAAGTAATTCCATTTTAATGAAGGAAATTATCCTATAGCAATGCTGGCATACATGTAAAAAAGATGTACACAAACATATACGTATAACAGAAGTGTTCATTAAATCACCGTTTGTGATAGTGAAAATCTGTCAGTACTTTGATGTTGAACAAAATGGCAGTAATTACAATGTTTAATGCACCCACACAGTAGAATGTAGTATGGCCATACAAAATACAATTCAGCCTTTGTGAAGATAATGATCTAAGCCAATGGTTCTTAAACTTCAGCGAACATCAGAATTAGCTGGGAGGCCTGCTAAAACACAAGCCTGTTGCTGGCCCCAAAGCAGGAGTTTCTGATGTGATGGGCCCCAGAACTTGCCATTTTTAATAAGTTCTTTTCAGGTATCACACATTGAGAACCATTAGTCTGGATCTATACTTGCTCATTTGAACACATGATCAAGTGAAAAATTCTACTCATAGAATAATACTTTTCATTATCTAATTAAAAAAAAAAAATGAATGAACATATATAACTATATTTATGCAAATATACTAAATAGGATGGGAAGATGATATATTAAGCTATTTAATATGTATCTCTGGGAGATGGGTGGGAAAGTGAAAGGTAGCATTCATGTTAAACATCCTATTGTTAAAAATCCCTTACAGGAGGAGTATACCCATAATTTATTTATTATTGGTTTGATAATATTGAACGAGAGAAAAGAGAAGAAGGAAAGAAGAAGGGAGGGAGGGAGGGAGGGAGGGAGGGAGGGAGGGAGGGAGGGAGGGAGGGAGGGAGGGAGGGAGGGAGGGACGGAGGGAGGGAGGAAATGAAAAGGGAGTGGGTAGCTGAATCTTGAAATTATGGATGTCTAGAGGAAATATTAGATTGGTAGATTTACTGGTAAGCACCGCCTTTCTTTCTTAACTCTTCATGTACCTTTATAATAAACCCTCATTAAACAAGGTAATCTGAACATAGTTCTAGTCCTTGCAAGCTAAAGAAGAAGCTAATAAACAGAGATATAAGGGCTTTGCAGAGTATTAAAACACAAAAATATTGAAATTTATTTAAATGAATCTAATTTAAAGTAGACAATAAAAATGCTAAGAACCATTTTTTTTTAAATCTTGTTTTCACACCTACATATTCAATTAAAAAACTTAGAATCTAAGCATAAATTACTTAAAAATAATAAAAGCCAACATGTTTTATGTGACTGCTTATTATGTGTCAGATATGTATATATGTATGTGTATATATACATAATATATGTGCATATATAATTATAATATACATTTAACTCTCAAAAGGAGTCTATGATAAAGGTATGATGAATACCACCATCTCGTCATCCCTGTTATATAGATAACAAAGCTGAGGTGCAGAGAGCAGAGAAGTTAAGGAACTTCCCAAGGTCACACTACTAGTCATGGTGAATCCAAGGTTGTACCCAGGCAGCCTGGTTCCAATGTCATGCTCTTAACTACTGCATTGCACTTATTGTTATTTCCCTTGGATACATCAATATCCTCAGGCCACTACACATTGCAAATAATATATGTTTAAAGAAAATTTTTTTAAATTTTGGGGAAAATGTTGCCTTTGAATATTTCTGAAAATGGAAATTGTTACGACTCATTGCCACAGGAACACACAACAGATTAAGAAATCTCCTGGAGCCTGGCTGGCATGGCTCAGTGGTTGAGCATCTACCTATGATCCAGGAGATCAAAGTTTGATTCCCAGTCAGGGCACATGCTTGGGTAGGGGCCGTGCAGGAGGCAGAAGATCAATAACTCTCATCATCGATGTTTCTATCTCTCCCTCTCCCTTCCTCTCTCTGAAATCAATAAAGACATATTAAGAAAAAAAAGTCTTCTGGAGGATGAATGAGGAACTTCTCTCTTCTGCTGCATTTCCAACTCTTATCATATCCAGATTAGACAAAGCAGCAAGAAAACCATTCCAGCTTCACTGTATCAGCCAAGAAAAATCATCCTCAGGGCCAGGTGCCAACAGCATGCCCGTCAGTGTTTGGCCAGGCTGCCAAGGCCCAGCTGTTCTGTCAGCCTCCCTTATGCAGTTTGTTGACAAAGAAGAGGCTAGTTAATTTTTCAAAATATAAGCTGAAACTGAGTCACCTGCAAACACATGAATTACTTCTTATAGGAATGAAGAAATGATAATACTGAAACAACAAATTTTTGTTAAGATCAGAGCACAGTAAAATGTTTTCAAAAATGGAATTGCTTAGGAAAAATAAATAAGGCCATATTCTACTCCTTTGTATCAGAACTTATTTTGGATTGGCCAGAGATCAAAGAATGTATTCCATCATGAAAGGGAAGCTGTGAGGAGAAAATAAGAAATTTCTAATATTAAGGGAAGATAAGGATGGAGATAGAGGGAGCAGAACAGCTGGGATGACTTGAAAACAGAGATAAGAAGTTGCACTTTTAAGTAAGATTTGCAGTTCAGAAGGTAGAGAGTTGGGCACATTCAGTGTCAGAATAACGGCAGCATCAAGAGTCTTCTCTGACCTAAGCCGCCTCCCATAAAGAGACTTGTGGCTTCTTTCAGGTTGGTTTGGGCCCTCTGGTTTTGACCCAGACTTTTTGATTCTGGAATTTTTATTCCATGTATACAAACACAAAAATTATAATCAAATTATAACTACACTAAATTTTCTTTGAGATAAAAGTCTCAATGTTATGGTCTTTAAATTTTAGTAAAATTATTTTCACTGGTTTCCATGGTTTTCTCTATGAATTTTATATCAGCTTCTTTGTCTATATCAAGTTTTAACAATTACTGCTTCAAGCCTTACATGTTCAGGTTTGCAATTTTTTCTACCAAGTCTAATTATATTGAGCCAAATTTGTAGAAATCAATTTTATTAAGACAATTATATTTTAATCAATTTTTAGTTAATAGCAAGTGTTATAATTTGCAATTTTAGCCATAATGAGTTATAATATTTTTAATAATTATTTTTTTTCTAAATTACTTTTAGTATTTTCTATATTACCAACATCATGAGTTTTATAAAACATATTTTACCATTTTAGATTTAGGTATAGTTATATCTATTAGTCTATAACTTCATTCTGTGAAGTTCACATGCTTATTTTTATATTTTTCAAAGTCAAAATGGTAGTCATAACATCCTTCAGAATTAAGCGTTATGGAGGGCAGGAGCAAAAGACAAGATTAAAACAATAGATCGTGAAATCTCCACATTTGCTCTTTTTAAATTGAATTTATTGGGGTAAATTGGTTAATAAAATTAAATAGGTTTCAGGGGTATAATTCTATAATATATCCTCTGTATTGGAATACAACATATTGTGTTGTCTAGTCTCCTTCCATCACTATTAATCCCTTCTTTCCACATTGCTCTTTACTTTCCCCTGTGTAATTGTGTTAGCTGGATTTTTTTTCTCTGCAACACAAAAACTTAAAACATGTAACTTTTCTACACAATGAGACTTTTATGTCATAGTGTTTGTGTTGATTATCAATGTATATTTTGAACTAGTCAGGTTATATATATGATAATAAAATTGGCAATTAGTGAGAAAAACGTCCTGAATGTTCTGTATCTATATTAAATTTTTACATTATAGATGTATAGCATACTATATTATCTTATAATTAACCTTTACTTTCACTCCTACAAGGTTTCCCTTTGCTCATTGTTTCTAATTTTAGTGCCCTTTGAAAGTCCCAGTATCTGTTCCTGCTATTAAATTAGCTTACAAAAACTGTAAGTGATGACTCTGAAAATCTGAATGCTTATAGCACCTATAAATATTTGTTTTCCAAAGTTTTCTATGAATATAACAACTAGGTGTAAGAAAAGTACATGTGATCTCGTGCATCGCAGGTTTTAGAGCAGATGCTTCTTCTGCAGCAATTATGTCATCATGAAGTCATGTCCCACGTTCTAAAATGAACTAATTGCTATATGAATTGTTATCTCACTGAGATATTTTTGGAGTTTTCTTTTTAACAAATTCCTTAGAAGTGTCTTCCAAATTTCTTACAATACCAAAACAAAAATTTCTTTGTTGTATCCACATGAATACTTCAATTTTGAATGTTCAGCAAAGCAATCACCATATTACATCCCCACAGTTGAATTTCAAACACACACAAATTGAATTTTCCCCAATGTCTTGGATCAGGACTCACCTGTGGACGTGGATGTCCAGTGACCAGACAGGTCAATTCTAGGGTTTCTCCTTCACGTATAGTGTAGACTCTTTCAGAGTAGCGCTCCTCCTCAATGTTACAGGCCAAGCCTGAATGCACAATCCGAACTGTGGGGGGAGCTGTTGAGTCAGGAAGAGAGATAAAGAAATAAGTAAACCATCTTCCCATGAATCATTCTCAATTTAAGAGCAATTCTTATTAGACTTTACCAGAGTCAAATTCATCAATCTTAACACTCTGAGAATCTCCAAGGGATTAAAAATTTTGCTGGACAGAAAGCTTGGAATTTGCCTAACAGTGAACAATACATTTTGAATGTGAGAAGGGGGAACAGGGTGGTGAGAGAAAAATGGTAACTCAGAAAATCACCATCATTACAAAACTACACGATAAAATCTGATTTTTAAAATGTGAGAAGTGCTTTTCTTTCTGAAATGCAAATTTTAATATAGTAAACGATGTTGTCCAAATACTACATAGTGCAAAAGAAGACCATTGATAAAGAAAAATGAATTTGAATGGGAAACACTGTCATTTTTCCATTAATTTTATAACCCCTGTGGAAGCGAAGGGACGAGAAGATTTAATTATCAGAAATTGAACACCAGCTTAGTTTTCAATATTTATAGACTCCTGTACTGATATGAGCAAAAGATGTTCATTGAATTAAGCCACTGAAGAAGTCAATAAGTCATTGATGCCTAAATATAAAATCCCCATTCAAAAGAGACTTAGTTCTCATGAAGCTGACCAATATAAATAATTTTCTCCTACTTCAGTGACACACAAGCCAATAAAACTTGACTGTCACTCATTGATTCACATATCACTGGAAGCCCACCATATACAAAAGCTCTTCCTTCAGGTCGTGACAAACTTAGATAAGATGTTTCCTGTCATGAGGAGGTTACCATCATTTACTAGATTCAAATTGGAGATCATTCCCATTTGTGAATGCAGTATTTTTGCTTTTAATATATTTGGGAGTAAAAGAGAAAGAGTTTTCTTAATTAAAGGCAGTGGAAAGGTTATATATATATATATATACCTACAAATAAAAGACAGTAGTAATTGCAAGAATTTCTTAGTAGCAATTTCAACCTAAATAGCAGTATTATTAAGAGAGGCTGTGGTTGCTTACGAATTAATGCAGGCATATTTGGAATTCTTATTTTAACTTTAAAAATATTTTAAATCCTACAGAATTTGAAAATAAATTTAGTGATTCTATGGAAGAAATAAAATGATTATAAACCCAACTTATGGAAAAGTTTCTTCTGGGAAATTCTGTGGTCTGAAAATAAAAAAAGTTTCCACTACGTAAAACATTGTTTTATATGACAGAAATATAAAGAACACTCATAGATTTTAATCATAGAAAAGGACATATTTTATTATCCTCCATTTCAAACAGAAACTAAAAGATAGAAAAGCTACTTATGGATAAGAAAACAACAGGTTATTTCATTTTCTTTCTGGATACACAAGTAGAGTTTTATTCTTCAACCTTCAAATTCTGGATTCTATTCTCTAATAACCTGCATCAAATGACATGTAAAAATTTCCAACCATAGGATAAGAATGAAGAGAATTTTTAGAATAGTTTTTACATTCAGTATGCACAATAAACTCTATAGGAAATTGTTTAAAATACAGACTCAGAGGTATACACAGAAACCTATTGTTATGTGTGCAGAAAACCCCAGGAATCTGCATTTTTACCAAATATCCCAGATAATGAAATAACAGTGCTACTTAGGTCAGATTATTAGAAATAATTTTCTGGGTCTTATAAATATTTGTGGACTAAAGGAAAACACTTGAAGGGATAAAGCCCCTTTCCTTTTAATTGTTTCAAGTAACTGAACTTCATGCTATGCATCATTTCAATGGTTTAAAATTAAATGATGCTTAAACAAATTAAATGTTCTTTTTGGTCTATAGAATCAATTTATCAAAAATTTTCTACCATGTGTTTGGACTCTGTCTAGACATTTGTTTAGTTTATGACATTAGAAGTCCTTATTTGTAGTTTCTCTGGGTGTTCTGATATATTTCATTCAATATTTCCTTCAACTCATTTCCTACAGTGATCAAATTTAAACTTTAATTTAGACAAGTGATACTAAAGAGCTACTAATTTTAAAATATCTGTCTTATACAACTGTATACATATTATAGAGATTACCAAACTGATGACAATCAATAAGCACTTGCAAAATATAAATAAAAGATTGTTAAACAGAAAATATAGATTCATTACCTTGAAATATATATCAGTGCCAAATTTAGCTTAATAAGTGATAGCCCACATATTTATTAATAGATCTAATTATATAGTAGCATGACATCCTTTCCATACTAATTTACACTTGTTATTTTTGTTCTAATTTCAAGTCATTGAATAGTATTGCTATTTTTAAGATATATCTTTCCAAAATATCATTATGCAAATAGGTAGCTTATTTAAAACATTTAATTTATGCAGTCAGCATATTGTGTTCATTTACAAGGGTTAATTTTCTGCTATTTTCTTCTACATTTTTAACACATTCTTGGAAAAGTTAATTGCCTATGTACTGTAATTACCATGAGGCTACCACCTATTTTATAGGAGGGTGAAATATTCTCCCATATTGTAAGTGTTGAAGATGTATTTTTGCTCATATGCATTAAAATGTGTACGAAGTACTTCAAGTTGGGGGGATGGGTAAAAAAATAAAAGAGAATAAGAAGAAAACATTGTCCGCTATAAAAATAGTCACAAGGATATAAAGTACAGTATAGGGAATACAGTCAATAATATTGTAATAACTATGTAGAGTGATCACTTCATAAGATAGATAAATGTCTAATCACTATGTTGTACACTTCCAACTAATATAATATTGTACATCAACTGTAACTGAAAAATAAACAAATTTTATATATACACATATACATATATATGTGTGTATATATACTTATAATTTATATATATACACACATATGTGTATATATATATACACATATACATATATATGTGTCTGTATATATATATATATATATATATATATATATACACATATGTGTGTGTGTGTGTGTGTATACTATGCTCATTACTTCAGCTGCTCAGTGATAAGGTGAACATTTTGAAAGCTCCATCAATTACTTTGGTCTTCAGAAAACTCAACCTAAAAGGTTTTAGAGCTCATCCAGGTCAATGCTCTTATTTCCAAATTACAGAAGTAAGGTCTGAGAGCACTGAGAGGAAGCAGGGCTTGCCACCCCAAAAAATGCCTTTTGGGATATTGATCACTTTAAGCTGGTTATTTTTAAGGAGCAAAGACTCAGAAAAAACTTTCTCCTTAACTGCCTAAAGGAATTTAGATAGAGAACCTGCTCGGGGAAAGGGGCCATCATCATCGATAACTATAATGTAATGTCAACTAGTGTGATAGACAGGAAGGAGCCAGCAAGATCCATTTGACCAAAGATCTCTCTGTGTCCCATTATTAAAGATGAATGGGAAAACACATGCTAACCAAACTTTTGCTTTTCCATCTCCTTGTGAATTGCCTTCCTCCCCTTTGAAGTCCAAAACCACAACACTCACACACACCCTTCTCCTTAGTCCAAGATGGCATATAAATCTTAACTCCAGATTTGACCTAGGATCTCACATTCGTATAGAACCTCTTTGTGTACATACTTAATAAGTTCATACTTAATCTGTCTTACATTAATTTAACCATTAATCTGGAGATTTTAGAACGATAGAAGGAGAATTAATTTGTTTGGCTTCAAAACATCAAGTGACCTGACCACAAGTCTGCAGCTAGTTGTGGCGCAGAATCCATGGTCATTTGTTCTTTTCACTACTTCATGTTATTAAAACTATGTCTGGGAGAGACAGCAAGATGGTGGCATAGGTACCTGCTGAACCTGGTGCCTCCCACAGCCACATCAAAATTACAGCTAAAATATGGAAAAACTATCACTCAGAACCCCCTGAAATCTAGCTGAACAGAAGCCCTACAACCAGGGAACTGAAAAAGCATTGAGACCCATAGGAGGGGCAGAGATGTGGGTGGATTGGGGCTGAATCCCAGAGATTGCCATAGTCCCACACCTGGTGCCACAATTTAAAACCAGGAGGGATATCTCAGTAGTGGAGGTTTCCTGGAAGAACGAGGGGTCCTAGTCCCACATCAGGCCCCCCAATCCAGGGTTCCTGGGCCAGGAAAAAAAGTCCCCACAACCTCGAGCTGTAAAAACCAGCGGTGACTGTGGCTGAGGGAGCAGAGGCTGCAGGAGTCCCAGGGAGCTCAGCTTAAAGGCCCGCACACAGACTTACTCAGATGTGCTCCTTCTGAGCTCTGGCAGTGGGAAGCATTTTGAAAGGAATCTGGAACATTCCGGAAGGAGCTAACTTCCCTGGAATCTGGGAGAGAGATGGGAGCACAGTTTTCTGCCAGACAGAGGTCATTGCTCCTTTGGTGAGCCCTACCCCCACAGAGCCCACAGGCAGGCACCATATTTGAATCTCCAGCATCTGACTCATACCTTTGGCCTGCCCCAGTGATTCCTGGAAACCCCAACCTTCCCTACCTGCAAGCTCATCCAAGCCACTTCCAGTGGCTTTTTTTATGCAAGTGGCCTCTCTAGCTTCATGCTTAAGACTCTCCTAATATCTCTCAAACAAGCAGCAGCTGGCCTCAGCATGCCACACAGGTCTTGATAAGTGGCCCCAAGCTTGGCACTAGGGGCAGCCTGCATTGGTTCATAGCTTAGCCTCTCCTGGACACCTCCAAGCCCAGCATAAGTAGCAGCCAACTATGGTTTTCTGTGTAGCTCATACTGGGTGGTCCTGGGCATGGCACAGGCAGAGGCTGGCTTTGCACTTCCCAGGAGGCCTCAGAGACAGTGCACCTGGTGGTGAGACTCGACCACACTGGATTTCAACCCCACCATATCCACCAGTGACACTCAAGGGGCACACTCAGTGAAGTAAATCACAGAGCTTTTTACCAAAGCTCCACTGAAGTAAACCCTGCTCCATAAGGGTGTCTCAAGCACAGCAGCTCTTCAGCTGTAGCTGCAGTTGGTCCTCACAGCCAATTGGCCTAAGAGTCAATTCCTCCGAGTGACAAGAATAGCAACCAAGGCTCAACTACAATAGGACAGTGCACATAGGGGAGCACCTAGAAGGCCCAGCTCAGGTGACTGGGGAGGTTGAGACACTGGACTCCACAAGACACCTACTACACAAAGCCACTCTACAAATTCAAGTAGATATAGCAGCTCTACCTAATACATAAATACAAACACCAGGAAACAGCCAAAATGTGGAGGCAAAGAAACATGTCACAAAGGAAAGAACAGAAAAAATCTCCAGAAAAGGAACTAAACGAAATTGAACCAAGCAAGCTACTAGATACAGAGTTCAAAACAATGGTTATAAGGATGCTCAAGGATCTTAGTAAGATTATTAAGGAAACTAGTGAGATCATCAATGACATAATAAAGTACCAGTCAGAAATGAAGGCTACAGGAGCTGAAACAAAGAGTAATTTTCAAGGAATCAAAAGTAGAGTAGAAGACTCTGAGAATCATATCAGCAATTTGGAATATGAGGAAGCAAAAAACACCCAACCAGAAGAGCAAAAAGAAAAAAGAAACCAGAAATGTGAAGACAGTGCAAGGAGTCTCTGGGACAACTTCAAGAGGCTCAACATTCATATTATTGAGGTACCAGAAGGAGAAGAAAGAGAGCAAGAAATGGAAAACCTGTTTGAAAAAATAATGATAGAAAACTTCCCCTACCTGGGGAAAGAAATAGACTTACAAATCCAGGAAACACAGGGAGTCCCAAACAAGAGGAACCCAAAGAGGCTCACAGCAAGACACATCATAATTAAAATGCCAAAAGTTAAAGACAAAGAGAGAATCTTAAAAGCAGCAAGAGAAAAGCAGTTAGTTACCTACAAGGAGGCACCCATATGACTCTCAGCTGATTTCTCAACAGAAGCCTTGCAGGCCAGAAGGGAATTGCAAGAAATATTCAAAGTGATGAAAAGCAAGAACCTACAACCAAGATTACTCTACCCAGCAAAGCTATCATTTAGAATTGAAGGTCAGATAAAGAGCTTCACAGATAAGAAAAAACTAAAGGAGTTCATCACCACCAGACCAGTATTACATGAAATGTTGAAGGGTCTTCTTCAAGAAGAAGCTAATGGACAAAATAATCTGACAAACTAAATAGATCCAGAGACACTGAAGCATGCAACAGATGGCCATATTTCAGAGGGAAGAGGAAAGGGAAATGGAGGATGGGAATAGATTAACCAAAGAAGTTATATGCATATATGAATAACCCATGGACACAGGCAATAATGGGGTGAAAGCCTGGGGAGGGTGTGGGAGTGGGGTGGAAGGGGTCAATGGGAGAAAATGGGATACTGGTAATATTTTCAACAATAAAGAAAAAATTGGGGGGGGAGCACAAAAAAGAAAAAACAAACAAACTATGTCTGATATAGTTAAATTAGGGTTCCAAATAACTCCCACACTAGACTTAGACTGGGAATAAAAAAGATTGAGAAACACTTCATAAAATAGTTACAGCACCATAACTAGATCAACAATATAGGTAGTGTAATTGCTCTAAATTTAACCCATAAAACATTGTCCTAATTCACTATCCTGCCTCAAGTCCCTGCCAAATCCATGAAATCTTACAACAGCCCAAATATTTTGAAATTTTTATTCTCTTTATGTCTTTTTCCTGCCTTAGAATCTATAACGTCTCTCCGATGACATTTCACAGAGTCCTTTTATCTCTACATGGCATTTAGGTGCTCTGAAAAGGGACATTATGTTCTTGGTGAGGAACTCTCCTCATCCCACTGCTAATGGAAGTGGGCTTCTCACAATGTCATGAGAAAAATAATTTTCTGAGACTCACACAGGAGGATGAGATATTGTAGAAAGCTTTAATTTTATGGAATTACAGCCCTGAGTTTCCAAGATCTCATTTCCCTTGGTCCTGACAAGGAAGAA
This sequence comes from Miniopterus natalensis, assembly GCF_054644295.1. Classification (NCBI taxonomy): domain Eukaryota; kingdom Metazoa; phylum Chordata; class Mammalia; order Chiroptera; family Miniopteridae; genus Miniopterus; species Miniopterus natalensis. The sequence continues at coordinate 104,685,433 of NC_142081.1, read as the reverse complement.
GTCCAGCTATACCTTTAGCAGGGCTAGGATTAAAACAGTTGCCCAGAGTTTCCCTTCCATGTCTGCAGAGTCCAATCCAACACCAGGCTAGCTTAGTTTGTGTTCTCTCAGATTCAGTCCATCAGTCCATTGCGTTCAGGGTCCACAGGGCCACATGGATATGGAGGGAACACAGACAAATGCAAGAGAGCCCCAAGAACCAAGAGCCAAGAGGCAAAAGCCCAGAGAGAACTCCTTTGTTTGGGGGATTATGTATTCCCAAATTTTCACAGGCTTGTAGTGGCTCCACACCCTCTAGTCAATGATCTCTGTTCCCCGGGTTGACTGAGAGGCATCTTCCCCAACTCATCCCAATTTTACTGCACATGTGTCTATCTTCCCTTTGTTGGCCACTTTGCCCCAGTGAACTTTGGGGAATGGGCCAGTGGTTCCCCAAAGAGTGTAAAGTTGCAGCTCCCTGGTGAAGCTGCCTTCATGGCTATGCTTATCATGTCTGGTCTCCCTTTTGCTCCTTTCCTATTATTAATAACTGGGTAATTACAATGCTATCACTTATATTATCCAATCCAAAATCCCACTGCTCTGTAACATCAACCCAACATCAGCATAAAGGTAAAGAGCACTGAAATTTCTAGGAGTTTTTGTTCATGATGTTCTCTCATCTATAATTACCAGACTGATATATGGACCAATAATCCTGATACTTCCTTGAATTATTTAGCAATGATTTTCTTTCTTTCTCTTTTTTTCTTCCAGGAGATATATACAGCCCAGTTATTCTCCTTTCTCTTAACATTCTAACTCGATATTAAGTTAGTGCTTTGCAATAAGCATCATTTTTGGCATCTATCCCATATCACATAATTCAGAGCACAGAATAGGCATTTAGTAACTAATTTATAATTTGTTTTAGCAAATATCACTATAATGACATCTGACTCCTATTTTAGCACTGTATCAACTATTGTGGCACTGAATTTATCCCTTTAAATATAAATGTAGTTTACAACACTATATCTAAAGCAAGACATATTTTATCTTCTGCCTCTTTGGAAAAAGCCTCAATTCATCATCCTAAAACTAGACGAAGGGTTATGATCCCCTTTGCCCTGTAGAGTCAGCAATAAATGAAAATGTTAAAATATTGCCTGAAACTCATATTCATCCAAATTTGCTTGCAGTAAGCCAAATCCCATTACATAAAATCTTTCCTAACACTAATCAAATGAGCTCCCTTAATTTGACTAAGCTGGCTTTGGGTTCAAGAGTTCAGCCTAAAAGGGCAAAAGGGAGACATTCTTTTATCTTGTTAGAATATACTTTTGAAAGTTAAGCCAAATTCTGTCTGTATCCTGTTGGAGAAAGAACACAAATAAATTATTCCCTAGTGGCAAGAACCAGGAGCATTTTCAGCCTTTCATCTCATACACAGACTTTCAAACATGTATTTATTGAGCCACTGCTATAGATCAGACAGAAGGTTGTGTTCTGGGGACATGAAGATTAGTCCTACGAACTGTGTCTTTTAGCTTACAGCCTATTTGGTCTGTCCAACTTATTGAAAAACAACAGCAACAGAAAACAATTACAGTTGAACAGGATAGGTACCCTGACAGAAGAAAGTCAAAAGTAATATTAGAGGACAAAGCAGAGCATGACTAAATCTGCCTGTGGGATTCCAACACATTTCACAAAGTCAGTGACATTTGCTGTAGCTTGGAAAGATGCATGTGGTGGGAACAAAAGGGAAAGGACATTGCAGAGAGAGGAGACGGTGTGTTCAAAGGCATGTCTATAAAAGGCTGCCTGCAGCGTTCAGAAAAATACTACAGTAAAATGTGGTCCATGCAGTTTATAATTTATTCTGAACCTTGACACTGGTACCGCTCTCTCACCTTGCCACTAGGTCTCCAGATGTAGGAGAGACACTGCAGAGTCCTGGGAATGGAAACGAGGGGAGACCTACGTTAGAGATCTTGCTAGAGAGATTCGGGGAGTCACTGAATGTGGACTTGAGGGAGAACATCTTAAGATGGGCTAAAGTTTATATTTCAGTTAACTAGGTGAAAGAAGACGATTTTTAAGTAGAAGATACTCTCTTAATCTCCATGAACCCTACATTACTCACATGTGGGAGAAGCTTGAGATGAAGGGCTCTGAGACCAAATAATGGAGGGCTTTGTGAGAGTGAGGACTCAGAAGCAAAATGTTTTTGTGGAAGAAGCTTTTCCCAGGGACAGGCACTGTTCCTGAAGGGACACACTGTTATTTGCCAGTAATAGGTTTAGTAATAGGAGTTTCCTTTTCTCTAAAAATCATAAATAAGAGCTTTGTACTTTGGTAAATCCCTCAAATATCTGATCCAACTATTCGCTGGGAATTCAAGTCAGCAGTAAAATTCTGTCCCTCTTCTACAGTAGGTCAAGGTAACTTATGTTCTTAGTGCAGGTCACAGATCTCCTGGGATAGGTAGTGTGGAGAGAGGGATTCTCACTAGGTCTTTCTTAGAAACCTTGGTGAGGGGATCAGCAAACAACCCTGCACCAGCATTCCTCACACACTCTAGATTCTATGGAGAGACAGAGAGACAGAGACAGACAGAGACAGAGAGATGGAGGACATCTCACATCTTACTGCTCTGCCATTGCCAGACCCAGAAAATAGAGTTGGCACTGTTACTTAACATTTTCTTAGCAGTCATTCTGTTTTGCTTGTAAAACAAACAACAATAATCACATTTTCTTCCATTGTTCTATTGTTCAAGTGATTATATGCTTTCATAAAACACTTCTCAGTTTTCTACATCTTACATTTAGCTAATCGGCATTGGCAATAATTAGTCTCTTACTTATTTCACAATTCCTTTTTAAAAAGTATGTTTTTTTATTGATTTTAGGGAGAGAACACGCATACATTCGCGCGTGAGAGAGAGAGAGAAAGAGATCAGTGTGAGAGAGAAACATTGATCAGCTGCCCCCTGCACACACTCAGACCAGGGATCAAATCCACAACCTGGGCATGTGCCCTGACTGGGAATGGAACAAGTGACCTTTCAGTGCACTGGATGACAACCAACTGAGCCACACTGGCCAAGGCTTATTTCACAATGTTTACTATAGCACATGTTTATAGTACTTCTAAAAGATGATGTCTTCCATTCTGTTTACTTTCTCTCTTTCCTAGCTGAGTTACTAATTTAAGATACAGTGTGAGTCTTTTCCTCCCTCCCTTTTCCAGAATGATCCCCCAGTTTGACTGTTATTTATTGTGTCTAAAAACCTTGCTCATAATTATTCTTCTTGTTGACAACTCCTTTGCCTAATATCTCTGTCCTTATGCCCTTTATATTACATATTATAATATCAGAAACTCAGGTATGAGAGAGGAGAAAATGAAGATTTGGAGACAAGGTAAAGATTACAGCTTTAGATGCTGATAGTGATCTGACCAACAGTGGACAAGTTGATGGACAAAAAGATTTAGAGCGTTTAAATGGCTGTTGATGTTTGACAGCAGGAAAAGGAACAACATCTCTAAAATAAAGCATTTAGAGCATAGAGTGAGAAATTAACAAGATAATTTAGAACTATGAAGAATATAAATCATTGATACAGAGAGAGAGGCCAAGGAATGATACTGGTATGATTGTAAAGTCAGACACGTAGAAAGAAAACAAAGAAAATGTGGTGCTTTTAAAATTACACAAAGAGATGCTCAAGCATGATGGAATGTCTAACAGTGTTACTTACTACAGAACCATCAATTAGGAACGCAGATAAAAGGCCATTCCCTTTGACAGTCAGGATGGCATTGGTTAATTTTGAATGAGATATGGCTGTAAAGCAGTGGGGTCAAAAACATGAATGAGGTGAAGTTTGATTGAAGAGAGAAAAAAGTCTTAGCAGGTCAAACCAAGATTAGAGCAAAAAGTAAAAGTGCTTTTGAGATTTACCAATATGTAAAGAGAAACAGTAAGTATAAAAATGAATATTTTAGCAATATTATACCACCATCTCAGGACTGCAAAGAATAATTACTTACATTTTTTTAAAAAACAACCATAATGTTTGTATTTCCATCCTGACGTTAACTTTTACCAATACTATACTATATTCCTAGTATCCTGAATCATTTTTTTAATTGACTTCCCAAAAATGCCACTTTCTTTCTATTCTTTCCTTTTTTCTTTCTGTTAGTTCACTGTATTACAAGTTTAACTTTGCCAATTTCTGTACTCTATATGCAGAAATCCCTCAAAACTGTCTAATCTCTTCTGTAAACATAGTCAATCAAGGTTAATCCCCACAGCATATAAATATAACTAATCTCTCCCATATTAAAAAAAAAAATGGAGACAGAACAACAGCATTTATCTTCCCATCAATAAGGCTACTCTTTCTTTCCTTTCCAGTCTGGTGATTAGAAATAATGGTGCACACTCGAAGCCACATTTCTGCACCTGCTTTGTAATCCTCAGCCCACAGCAGTCTGGTTTCTGCTCTATCATTAATATGTTAAGAAAATAATAAGGCAGAAAAATAGAAGATCACTTTGTTAAACTACTAATTTGTTTGCCATTATTTTGACCTGTTACCCCTCCTACAGTCTTGGTTTAACTGCCTTCACTTCCATGCAACTATAAGTATCTTTTAAAATTATACAATTACACTTCAAAACAATATAGACTTCTACTGCACACCCTTGAACAAAATGGGTTTGAACAACGTGAGTCCACTTATATTTTTTTTGATGAATAAAATTGGCTCTTCATATCCCCAGGTTTGGCATCCAGAGGTTGAACCAATTTGGGATTGAAAATAATATTTTTTTATTTCCAACCTCGGATGGAAAATATTGTTTTTCATCCAGAGTTGGTTGAATCTGAGGATGAGAAAGAAGTACTGTAGTTAAATTTTGGGGGAACTGAGTTATACCAGAATTTTCAGCTGTGGGGATGAGATGTCAGCTTCCTAACCCTATTATTCAAGGGTCAACTGTATTACATCCCCCTATTATACTCATAACCATAAAATATAAACACATTTCCAAATAATGCACATAAGCAAAACATTCAGTTCATATTTCTATTCCAATAAAACACTCAAAAAACAAACACACAGTTAAAATCCTTCTGTCATTGTCATTTTAATCCCAAATAAGACAATGCCCTAATACATAAACAATGTATAGATTATTTTTAAGTAGCTTTTAACTCATTTGAGTTGTTTATTTCCATTGTCTATTTTGAATTAACTATGATTTCAGCATTAATGTAAACAAATCTCCGGACTCCTTCTCCCTCCAATCCCTATACCTGGTTACTGCTATATTCCTGTCCACTGAAAGGAAATACCTTTTTATCTTTAATTTGATGAGCTGTAAAATGAGCCTACTAAGATTCTATTGATTACTTTGGATTTAATCAAAAGAAGATCATATCTACTTCATATGACTTTGATGAAAGGCTCTGAATATGAAAGGTTTTGAATATTTTATATTATTTCTTCAGCACATATTGAACTACATTGTTATAAATTAATTGAGCCACCCAGAGACTTTCCTAAGCCTAAAGTAAGGTAAAAAAAATTAAACCCTGAAACTGCTGGTTTTTGAAAGCAGCTGTTATTGTTTCCTAAATAACAGTAGTTGACATAAATTTTTAAGTTAGTGTTAGTCAACAAATTAAAGCAGAGAATTCAATTTTTAATTAAAACTCAAGTTATCTGTTTATATGTAATGGATACTATTTAAGATGGGAAAAAGTTTGTCATCAAAAGAAAATGACATTCACTAACAACGTAGTTATGTTCAAATAACTTAAACAAGGCAATAATACAATTTAAATTTTAATGTTAAAACAATGATAAAAGCAATTATTTTTGTAAAAGAACTACTTTCAATGTCATTTTCTAACATTTGTGAGTAAAGTTACAAACCACAGAAATTGAATACATAACAGCAAAATATTAATTTGGCTTTCTTCCTGTTTTTCCTAAGTGAAACTCTATAAATTTTTTAATTTTATGCATGAAGGTTTCTTCAAATTTCATTAAAATACCTTTCATTGTTTTCATCTAGAAGCATAACCTATTAATATCTAAAGCTAAAACTTCAAAGACTGTTGAGAAAAAAATACAAGTTTCACTGAATCTAAAGTTCTTAATGCTCTTTTCAAATACAGCATTTGACAACCTCTGACATGTGTGCCAGAGAGGATCCGTGGGCCACCAAGTCTAAGACAGCCATCCACAGACACTGCATGGATGTTCCCACCCCAAGTCCTTCACTATGTTCTACACAGTATTTGTCAAGACAAATATTTGACCTATACCTGGAATATATCTGACAGTCAATAAAATATTTTAGTAATCTCATATTTTGTTCACAAAGAACTTGTGTGACCTAAGCAGGGTACCCCAACTTAAAGGTAAATTATTGGAAACTGCTTTCCCCTTCTCAGTTTGAGATGTGATGCCCTATATATAAGTTCCTGGTTTTCTACTGGATCCTATGCCATGTCCTGAATTGTCTCCAACTAAAGAATGAATCATGTCTCTACTTAATCAGCAAATTTTAGAAAAAAAGAACTACTCCAGAAATTTTGAAGGCTGGGACATAAACTCTAAAAAAATAATAATAATAAGTTGACACACACACTTCACACTCTTGCTTTTATGATGCCATTTTTTAAAAATTTATCTTGATTGTTGAAAATATTACGGATGTCCCTTTTTTCCCCCCATTGACCCCTTCCACCTTCCACTCACTCCTTGCCCCAGGCCTTCACAGACATCAAAATGTCTGTGTCCATGGGTTATGCAAATATGCATATAAATTCTTTGGTTAATCTCTCCCCAACCAGTCTGAGATTCGTCAGTCTGATCCATACTTTCATGTCACTGAATCTATTTTGTTCATCAGTTTTTTAAGTTCTTTAGAGTCCACACATAAGTGAAATCATGTGATATTTGTCTTTCTCTGCCTAGCTTATTTTGCTTAGCATAATATTCTCCAGGTCCATCCATACTGGCCCCAAAGGGTATGAAATCTTTCTTCTTTACAGCTGCGTAGTATTCCATGGTGTGAATATCCCACAGCTTTTATATCCACTCATCTACTGATGGGCACTTGGGCTGTTTCCAGATCTTAGCTATTGTAAACTGTGCTGCTATGGACATCGGGGTGCATAAATCCTTTCTGATGAATGTTTCAGGATTCTTAGGATACATTCCTAGGAGCGGGATCACTGGGTCAAACGGCAGCTCCATTTTTAATTTTTTGAGGAGCCTCCCTACTGTTTTCCATAGTGGCTGCCCCAGTCTGCATTCCCACCAGCAGTGTACCAGGGTTCCCCTTTCTCCACACCCTCGCCAGCACATGTTGTTTGTTGATTTGTTGATGGCAGCCATTCTGACAGGTGTGAAGTGAGACCTCATTGTGGTTTTAATTTGCATCTCTCTGATGATTAGTGACAATGAACATTTTTTCATGTCTCTTAGCCATCTGTATGTCCTCTTTGGAGAAGTGTCTATTCAGGTCCTTTGCCAATTTTTTAATTGGATTGTTTGTCTCCCTCTTGTTGAATTGTAAGAGTTTTTTGTACACTTTGGAAATTAGCCCCTTATCAGATACATCCTTGGCAAATATGTTCTCCCATACTGTGGGGTTCCTTTGTATTTTGAAGCTGATTTCTTTTGCTGTGCAGAAACCTTTTAGTTTGATGCAGTCCCATTTGTTTATTTTTTCTTGATGCCATTCTTCATGGGCTTTGAGTCAGGAAGTGGGCAGAGTGAAGGAGACAGAGAAACTGCTCTAATGCTGCCAAGAGGGGACAGCATTTAATCCTTAAAACCATTCACTAGGTCTTCTTCCCCATCCAAAATCAAACTTATGTCTGCTCAGTGAACCCTCTAAGATTCTTTGAACCAAATCTTTCTAGTGTCTTATGAATTATCACAGCATCTCACAAGAGCAGGAATCCTGAAGCTACAAGTGCTAATTACATCATTTTGAACCCCTCCAGACTGAATGTATACTTAAATAGACTAATTCTTCTCAAAAATTAAGATCTTTTAAGCTTTGTTGGAAAAAATTACAAAGCCCCAGAAAATACTTACTAAAATCAAATTAGTCTCCTCATTGTGCTGCAAACTTAATCACAAATTGGGTATTTAGAGAGAGCCATTATTTCTTCCAGTCTAGTTCTTGAAGAAAGCAAATGAGATTTACTACAGAATATGACAAAAATGAAGACTCCAACTTGCTATTCCAAGAGTAGCAATGCAAGGCAGAGAATTTTGAGGATCTGGCCTGCCAATTGCCCCATTTCTTTTCTCCATTAAGAAATCACCAACACTGCCTGTGAACAGCCCCAAGAAAGACAAATTCTTCAGCATGTCACAAAAATACCTTTCAGACCCAAGAATACAGGAATCAATGTGATAGTGACACAAACCTTAAATCTGCTTCTAAACTGGACAGAAGAGGGATGATCACAAAGCAAGAATGACTCTGACTCCACCAGGGCAAAACTCCCATGAACTGAGAATTTAACAAATGCCAGGAACCTGTACAATGCAAGTTATTTTGACAATCTCTAGTTTTCTCTCAAACTCTAAAAAATATATTTTTAATTTCTATTTGAAAAAATGAGATACCAGTGAAGGTTAGTAGAGAATTGTCAAAGTATAGTTTTAACTGCAGTTCTGCCTTATACTAGAAACAAATTTTGTTATATACATATTATACATTATATTAAATATATTAATTAATTGTTAATAAATTTATTATACATAAATAAAAATGTTTTTCCTTTGGCTTTGCTGAACCCCCATTGTATTTTTTTTATGTCTTTAGAATTTAGGGGGAGAAAAGAGAATTACTATTCATTTATATTGTTAGTTAAAATATATATAGCCCGGCTGGGCATGGCTCAGTGGTTGAGCATCGACCTAGGATCCAGGCAATAGGGATTCGATTCCTGGTCAGGGCACATGCCCAGGTTGCAGGCTCGATCCCCAGTTGGTGGCGTGCAGGAGGCAGCCAATCAATGACTCTCTCATCATTGATATTTCTATCTCTCTCTCTCCCTCTCCTTTCCTCTCTCTAAAATCAATAAAGATATACTTAAAAAATATAATAATAAAATATGTATATTCAATATACTTGGTGCCCTATGAGTTCAAAGTAAAAATATTTGTCTGACTCATGCAATGAGAAACATAAGCAATTATTAGTAAATACTATCATTCAACTTCAAAGTTTTAAAATATTAGACTCTGACAATTTTAAGGAAATACATATGGGAGCTGAGAAATTGCTCAGAATTTCTGCTCAAACAATTCAATTCTATTCATTTGAGGGTGAGGTTTAGAAAATGGCCCTGTAAGTATGTCAGTGTTTCACCTCTGGCAATGTGGCATTGCATTCCCCAGGAAGGTCCTTAGACCTGCCATTTTCCAGATCACCTGTTAACTCAAGTTCCAGGGGCTCAACTTCCCATTTTTCTCCTTCTCAACCACCTGTGTTCCTTTGGCTTGCCATAGAGCAAGACTCTTCTCTCAACTTTAACTTTTTCCACATTTTCCTGAGCTATTTCATAAATATTCTAAGTATTGTCATGATTATTATTAATAATGTTCATGTTTGTTAATAAAACAAAAATATGGGGAATTTGCAATGTAACAAAATCTTAAGGGTAGTAACAAGTCAAATGGGTGACTTACGACACCTAACAAGAGCACAGTATTTTTTCTACCTAATTTTATATCCTTACCTATCTTCTCTTTTACAAACTCCTAATTGATGATATTTTTCTAATTTTTTGAGCCAATAAATACATAAAAAATAATTATTTGTAGCCCTTAGTGTTAAATATGAAAATGTTATACTTAAATTTTCATAACACCATTCGCTTAACTTTAATTTCAAATATTATGCTGGAAATTCTTCTAATTTTACCCCGAATAATTGATGAGATCATGTTCATTAGATGTTAGACCAAATTACTTATTCAGACTCTAACTGGTCCATGTTAAAACACAACTGGGTCAGTGCTTTTCAAAATCTACTTCCAGAAACAAGTGACCATACACATATTTGATGTCGTTCAACCTAAATAATTTTTAAAGAAATTTGAACCACTGAACTATCTGGTTTTGCTTAAGATATTTATAAAGATAAAAAATAAATAAATGAAACTTAATGTAGTAAGAGGCAATATTTGTTGGATAGAAATATACAATTTTTCTGGGGAAGCAGTACCCCAATGTAGATCCAAATGTAAAATACACAGTTGTTCTCTGAAATTTTTTCTAAAAGATAATTTAGAGATAATCATGCAAAAGGGGAAAGGTATGACCAAGTATAACCATTAAAACAATCTTAATTTTTAAAATAACTGATAAAATTATAAAAAACAACCTAAGCATCTGCAAAAAGTACTAGATTAATAAATGGTGAAACCCATAAATAGATTACTATTAATATAAAATGATACAAATCTATGCTTATTTACCTGGGAGAAAATCATAATATGTTGCTAAGAATAATGTGTATGTTATGACCCTGTTCATGCACTATTGCATATTTTGTGCCTAGAAACATGTCTAGTAGCATGTAGACTGGAATGCTCAAGATGGTAATATCTTGGAGCAATGAATCTCTGTATATATTTGCTTTTTTCTTGTTATGGCCTGTATTTTCCAGTTTTTAAAAATTATTTTATAGTAAGTACTTTTTCCCTCACAACTAATAAAATGATCTTGTAGTTTTGGAGCCATGCTTTCCCTCTCTAACTATACTACTTTCTCTACTTCCACTTCACAGCTGCACTAATTCTCTTCCTCTCAATGGATAAAGGAAACACTTGTCTGTCTGGACCCACCAGGTTTTTCCTGATGTATTTCCAACAATTTTTTTTTTTTTTTTTTAATTTAGAATCTTCTGACTTTTCTTAACTTTTGTTTCTGGACTTCAAAAATCCTACCTCCTTCTTTGCCATGCCAAGATTTTCATAGGCATAACCTCTGTCTATAACTTTGAAGAAGCTTTCAATTATTGTGCAAATCTGAATCTCTAAATAACTGTTTGAGCAAAGTCTCAGTAAGCATCCTGGGGTATGGAAATCTGGTATCATCCTTGGAGAATGTCAAGTATTTCTTTTCATCTCCAATATGCTAATGTATATTTCTGCTCTTCCTGCTCCCAAGTTTGTTAATGAAACTCTTAATAGCCTCTGGCATTCTCACACCCTCATTTTAACTTTTATTTTTTCCAGTTCATTAGTGTGGCAAACAAAACTACATAAAATTCCAGTGAATAACCAAGCTCTTAGTGGTTCAGGTCACCTGCTCTCTCCACTTCCCCAGGCCCCAGCAATGAATCATCACTCATGTATCATCTCACCCACACCCATGTTTATTGGCCAACTCTTCCAGAGATCTGTCTCACAAACACCAACATTACAATTTTACATCATTAATGTAATGTAAAGCAGCAACTAAAAGAGTCATAATTTCAAACAAGGAAAAATTGAATTTATTTTTTCAATAATAATTTTCTGCCACAAGTAATTTTCTCTCATATCTGTTTAATGTTATTGGTAAATAATGAACAAATATCTTCCAATAAAAAAGGCTTTAATGTTAAAATAATTGAATCTTTATAATGTTGCTAATTTAAAGTATTGGGTTTGGAGTTGGATTTCCACGGTTGGAACCACTAACATATAATCATGGATAATTTTACTTTTTTTATGTATCAAATGGGAATGATAGAATTTTCTACTTCAGGATGTTATAGCAACCATATTAGATGACGCATTTCTAGGGTTTACCACAGTCCCTGGCTCATAGCACTAAGCATTCAAAATTATAGTTATTGTTGGCAGTCTGAAATCTCCTTGTATGGAGAACACATTGGAGCAATAATATTATTGCTGGTTAATAATACTATTGTTGATTGATAAAATCATTACATTTTCTTCCTAATAATTTATAATAATAATAAAAAAAACACTAGAAACAACAACATTTGCAAAAATGATACCAACTTTATGTAAATGTCACATAATGACATTTTCAAATTTCTCAACAAATCTAAACTTCTTTTCTTGAGTCCACTAGATCAAGTTAAATAAATGAAAATTATTGCTAAAAATTTCTACTGAAATTAGGGCTTTTCAAAAAATATACATGGAAAATAACTCCTTAAGGTAAATACTATTTCATTTACTTAATATCACAAACCATTTTGAAATAAATAAAAATAAGGAAACACACAATGAATAAAAAGTAGGTTTATTGCTTCAACAGAGTATTCAGGGGCTTTTGTCTAATTAATCACTATAATCAGCATTCTTAGAAACAGTATTTTAATACTCAGAATATAAAGCATGTATTACTTCCCTGCCATAATCTCAAAAGGAGCCAAACATTAGTAAAAATTTTAAAGATATATCTAAACAAACTATTATAAAATGACATTTTCAATACTGACATTTCAATACCTGAAATGAATGGTGGAGGATGACATTAGCCAAGTGTTATTATGCATATGAATTCTTCAATTTAATTAAGGTCTGAAAATGAGAGACCTAAGGGTCTAATTCCAGAGCTACTTTGACATATATCAGATGTTCCTTAATTTCCAATAAAAGGCCTTTTAGATGAGTAACCATGTTGATATGTACCTGTTAGCTACTGGTACCTGTAAGTGGTGCTTTGTCACTGACCTACATTAGTATATCAATTATGACAGAATATTAATGGCTGCTCGCAATAACTCAGATTCCAGTCTCTAACCAAATATTTAGGAGAATACCTTAACAGCAATGAAACATGAATATTTGTTTCTGCTTTAGTTATTTGATAAAGACACTAAAAAATTGAATATAATATTAAATAGCTTTCCAGGTTCTCACAACCTTTTTTTCTTAGGATTTATTACAGAAGTTTCATAATTCAATTTTGAAAATAAACTTTGTCCTTAAATAATTAATTTTGAGAACTCCAAGAATAAATTTCTTGGCATGATGTATGTATGTTTATGTTCATGAAAACCTCAAACTAAAAACATTTAGCTCATGTTAACATAATACTTGTTCTATTTTTTTTCTTTATATAAGTAACAGGTGATTTTCTGTCATTCGTGAGGCAGAGACCGCGAACTGTGCTGTGGAGCACAGGGCTTTTATACAATTTGGAAGAGTTTACTTAAAGCTCTCACTTATATTTTCTCAAAAAAAAGCTTCCTGTAGTGCTTATGAGCACTGCAGAAGTCTTCCCCTAGAATGATCACATTTTTCCACACATCATTTACATGGTAAGTGCCTATGGCTGATCCCAATCCCAATTTGGTTATCTGGGTAAAAGGGTCACACACAGCAAGGCTGTGGCCTGTGCTCTTCTGGCCTCTTCTCATCCATCCTCATTCTAGAGAACACACACATTAAGTTGCAGAATGGCCCAGGTACCATCCCTATAATGACTCACACATTTATATTGTCCACACAGACTTTGGCACTGCCCTCCAAACCCGTGTACCCAGCTGTCTGCTTGACAGTTTCTCCTGAATGTCTTAAGATACCTCAATATATCCAAAATTGAACTCATGACTCAATACCTCTCTGTCATCAAAAAACGTATGTCTTTTTTCAGCCTTTGCTATGTCATTGAATAGCAATACCATCAGAAAAGTTCTTCCTCTGCTTCCACTGGACTGCCAGTCCCTCTAATTTTCTGGGTTTCATTCGGACCCAAAGCCTTTGCACAAGTTCTTGATTCTACAAAATCCTTTCATCTCATCTTAACCTGGTTGATGCTCACCCAGAACTCAGCTCCAGTGTGTCCTCCACAGGGACACATGCCCTGGTTCCCCTACATAAATCAAATCACTCATTTATGGGCAATCAGAGAAATGTGGGCCTCTTTTTAACACCACTTATTATTGATACACTTTTACACGCACTTCTGTGATTAGAGACTGGGCCTGATTTTATTAAGCACAATACTCTAAGCACCTAGCACTGTGTCCAGCACATAGTGTACTTCACGAAATGTTTACAGAATGAATGCAGAATCCAGGAGAAAACAATGGCTTATCTAGATATATAGTAGAAAGGAAGGAGGAAAGGAAAGAAGGCAAGAAGGAAAGGAGGGAGGGAAGACATAGAAAAAAGAGACTAAACACACACTTGAATTGTAACTTGACAGATTATTCAAGTCTATTTCCAAAAGTTCTACCTTTTTCTGATTATCAACCCATAAAACGGTACTAATCCAGGTGCATATCTCTTATGGTAAGATACTTTACATCATAATTTGCTTTAGCCTGAGGAGATAGCATTTAGCCTTTCTTTCCCTGAGTCTGTTTGTTATGTCCTTTAAAAGGTATATTGTGATTTATGTTACAATGTTTTCCTTAACTGTTATATTACAATACTCTTCTTATTGGTTGGTAGATGTTCAGTCACCTCCTGTGATTCTGGATTGGAACAACAGACTATCTAATTTATGTAAGCAAGTTACAGATACTGACATTTGAAAATAATATCCTTGGGTTCAATAAAATTCAAACAAACCATCTCTTCCCAAAAAGTTTTTGTGACTCTATGTTTCTGATTTCCAGACAAACTGTAAAACACCTATTATAATCTGAAAAATTCTATTTGTCTTTCAAATAATTGTTTCTACCTATCTTTATTCACCTTGGTCTATGAAACTTATTTTCCTGCTTCTACCACACTGATACCTTTAAACTAAAAGGTTAAAAGCACACTCCAACCTGGTTGGTGTGGCTGTGGTTGAGCATCCACCCATGAGCCAAGAGGTCAGTGCTTCAGCTCCCGGTCAGGGCACATGCCAGGGTTTTGGGCTTGATCCCTAGTAGGGGGTGTGCAGGAGGCAGCCTATCACTGTTTCTCTCCCATAGATGTTTCTATCTCTCTATCCCTTTCCCTTCCTAACAACAACAAATATACATATATAAAGTGCACTCAGGCCCTGCCCAGTTGGCTGGAACATCATCCCCTACACCAAAAGTTTGCGGGTTTGATTCCTGGTCAAGGCACATACCTAGGGTGCTGGTTCGATCTCTCACTGGGGCACACACAGGAGACAACCAATAGACCTTTCTCTTTCACATCAATGTTTCTCTCTCTCTTTCTCTTTCTCTCCCTCTCTCTCTCCCTCTCTCAAATCAATAAAAACACATCCTGAAGTGGGAATTTAAAATAATAATAATGAAAATAAAAGCACAGTCCATTTTTTAGCCAACACATGCTACTAAATTCTAGCCTACAAAAAAAAAAAAAATGTGTCAAGAATATTTCACCTTTTCAGACTCATTTTTGAATTTCCTATAGACCTGCTAAAAATTAGCAGAGGGTTATTTTCAATAATAGATATACCCGTTGCTATAGAAATGTCTTGTCTACAAGTTTTCTAAGGGAAAAAAAAGAAGAACAGCAGCATTATACTCAAGTTTGGTTTGTGACAGCAATGAGAGAAACATACTTCATATACTTTAACATATTTTTGTATTATACCAAAAAAGAGCATGCTATTTGTTATAGATTGAATGTGTATCTCCCCCCAAAATACACTGGAGTATTAAGTCCCAGTATCTCAGACTGTGATCTTATTTAGAGATAGGGTCTTTACAGAGATAATCAAATTGAAAAGAAGCCATTAGAGTGGGCCTTAATTCATATGACTCATGTCCTTATTAAAACTGGAAATCTGGACCCCGACATGCACACAGGAGAAAGTCTGAAGGTAAAGATGAGTGATGCATCCAGCCACACCAAAGATTGCCAGCAAACCAGAAACTAAGGGTGAAACATGGAACAAGTTGTTCTTCATGGTCCTCAGGAGGAACCAATCCTGCCAAGTACTTTAATCTCAAACTTCTAACCTCTAGAACTGTGAGACAATGCATTTCTGTTGTTTAAGCCACTCAGTTTGTGGTACTTTGTTATGGCAGCCCTAGAAAACTAGTACATTATTAAACAATTAGTATGAACGATGGAATGCTTATAGCTTCCCACTAGTAGCATGATACTATAGTCACCAAAATTACTATTTGAGTAGGAATGATGGCACACACCCACCTATCTTTCCTACCCTCCTGTCCCTTTCTGTTTTTTTCTCTCTCCTCCTTTCCCATCCTTCCTTTGTTATTTTTTCTCTGCTTCCTCCCTCTCTCCTTCCCTTCTCTTCTTCCTTCCTTTGGATAGTATGATGAATAAGCCATGGTCCCAACCACCAAGAACACTATTAAAAAGAAACTTGAATTCTCTGAGTGAAGAAGCCTTTTATTTTGTACTTAAACGCAGTAAGAGAACAGAACAGATGGTTATAAAATCTAAAACTGTTATGAAAAACATTTACCTCCTCTATTTTTCCTGGAGGAGAATATCCTGGACTAAAGAGGTTTAAGACTGTCTTGAGTATCTGTATTTGCACTAAAGTTTGGGGAGAGCCATCAATCTCTGCCATTTACCCATGAAACACTGTAACACATATAAAGCTGAACCAAAATTTGTAAGATGGTGAAAGGGGACACAAGCAAGGACTTAATTGGCTGAAGAATTCCAAGGACACCCTATGGAATACTATGGTAAAGATGGGACCTTCTCAGGAAATGTATAAAACATACATGTGGTTGGAAATGATATATTTGAAGGTGAAAGAAGGCAGACAGTGTAGAGTGTTGTTCCTGAGTGATCAGCTGGCTGCTCTTTCTTGAGAGTGAACACACACACACACACACACACACACGCACGCACGCACGCACGCACGCACGCATGCCAAAATGATATTCAAATGAGTTCTGAGTAGTTCTACACTTTCCATCTTGAGGTTCCTCTTGTGTGGAAGCCTAACCAACATCACTGCAGTAAGGGAAGAGTTTGTTGGTATTTTTACTTATCTTTCAATTAATTGTTTTTTTTATATAGCTGGTGGTCAACAGATCATTATTAACATCAAATATAATGATTACTGTGAACTTTACTTATCAAATTAAATGTTTGATTGAAAGCTATATTTCATCGCTAACTGTTATACATTGGTTGCCCTAAAGGCTGACAATTGAAACCCAGCCTCTAGCCACTAGGCTTGTCAGTGTTCAACACCAGTGGTCTGACCTGAGAATGGGGTAACTGATTCCTATTCTGTGGTTTCTCCTGTAATACAAACAGATATAGTAAGAACTTTTAAGTCATCCAGTAGTCTGTGGTACTCACCTTACTATGGTTTTATTTGAGCCATAGAAAAAGAAAAATTACAACACTGTTCATAAATGGAGTTTATATATACAAGTTAAAGATGTTTACAAAATGAGATATAATGATTTTTATAAAAATGTACTCACATTGCAACACCAAAATAAACTTCCACAATCTTTTTTTGTCTGGAAAATTTATATGGTTTTACTTCATCTCCTCACCCATTAATAACTATTGATCACATATATTCAAAAAAGGAATAGCAGTTTTTTAATAATTTATTCTGAAATAATTTATTTTAATAAGGTCTCTTTCTGTTCTGGAAGTTATAATTTTACAACTACACGCAGCACTCTACTTAGACAAAAATATCCTAAGTTATTTGTTATTAAAATGCTAAATATTTTTCAAAATACTGAATTTCAAAAGTAATAAACTGAAGTGAGAGACAGAGACAGAAAGAGATTCCAAGCATTTCGCATTCACAGTGTTCTATTTGGATTGATTCCCTGCCATTAGAAACACAGACTCCAGACACGAGCCATATGTCACAGAGCATATGCTTTTAAAACTTACACAGCAGGAATTGCCATAAACAGCAGAGTAACCAGTTGTACTTGGGGAGCTAAGGGTTTCTACACGTAAAATAATGGTTCCTCTTCCTTAATAGGTATAGTGATGACAAGTTTTGAAGTGTCAAAATTAGGTTATCCTCTGACAGCAGTTGGCAAGTAGGTCTATGATATAATTTGTTTAGTCCCTCATTGTTTGTATATTATAAAATATACAATAATGTTTTAATATTAGTGTTCTCTAACAAGAAAATAACAGATTAAAAATAATTTTTTCTGCTTAAATTTAATGAAGTCGAACAATGTAACAAGCAGATACAGATTCTGTAGAAATAGAATTCAATCTGACTTTGTCTTTCAGGGACAGGGCTGAAATAAAGGAGGCAGGAATTTTAATGTGACACTACCCACAAAACATGGCCTGCACATAAAGTAAATAACTCTTATGACATATCCACATCTCAGATTGTATTATCATCTGTGGGTACTCAGATTACCTCTTTGGACTGAGATAGCAAAATAATTCTAGGCTCTATAAGGAGTAGACTATTATTTTTTAAAAGTTTATTTATTTAGCTAAAGTCTGAATATGTTTTCAGAACCATGAACCATGATGCAAATATAAAAGCAGTTTATCAACATTGGATATCTCACTAGGTATAACCATCCACCCTACCATAATAGGTTTCCACCACCACTACCAAGTGCTCTCACAAATGCCTACATCTCTCTCCCTGTGGAAGCTGCATAGTACTAATAGAAACTTGCAGTTACCATAAATAATTAAAGGGAGAGGGGCACATTTCTGTATTTTAGAAGCAGAGGGACCAAGTCTCTGGTGGTAGAAAATCCTCCACACCTTTAAAGACTAACTTCATCCATTGTCTTGGGATGAACTTTGACAGGTCAGATAACTTTAACCCCAGAGGAAAACTGGTATGTATATATATGAGACATAGTTCCAGATGAGACTTTTGAGTGACTACATGTAAGGATTCAAAATAAAGGGCTCAACTACAGCTATGCTTTAAATGACTAGTGGCCCTGGCCCGGCTAGGCGTGGCTCAGTGGTTGAGTGTAGACCTAGGATCCGGGAGATCAGGGTTCGATTCCCGGTCAGGGCACATGCCCAAGTTGTGGGCTCAATCAATGACTTTCTCATCATTGATGTTTCTATCTCTCTCTCTCCCTCTCCTTTCCTCTCTCTGAAACCAATAAAGATATGTTTTAAAAATAATAATAATAAAAATAAATAAATAAATGACTAGTGGCCTGACTTGATTAATGGATGTGATAAAAATAAGTGATTTATTTGTTACATAGGGGGAAAAGAAAAAGAGAGAGAGAGCATAAAGCTGTCTATAACTATAAAAGAGTAAACATTTTCAACTGCAATGACATCCTCAATTAGAATTAGTTTGTAACATAACTTCAAAAGTGGAGGCAGGCAAAGCACAACAGTGAAGAAGTTAAACTAGAAAGGATTGCGATAAGAAGAAAGCAAGAAAAAGGTATGAGAAAAACCAAATCTTGAATAATTGCATTCAATTCAATAGAGTAAATATTCAATTAAGTTGCTATTCTACACAAAATGTTGTATTATATCTGTGAGTGATACAAAAGTATATAGAATCTTCTTTTCTTTCAGAAGCTTTGGAGGATGACTGGAGCTTTATTGGGCACATATAAGAAGAAAGATATATGTCAGGCATAGGAGATAGCTACGACAAAGGCCCAGAGGCAAAATAAATCAAAACTCTTAGGGATATTCAAGTTTCTGATAATGGAACAGTGAGAAAATAAAGCAATGTAATAGGCTGGCCAAACTAGTGTTCTAGATTAACCAGTTAAGAACATATATTCAAGAAAAAAACAGACAGTTACAGAATGTTTCTGAGGTGAAATAGACTAAATCAGATAAAGTTAGAGAGAGGCCAATTTAGGTGAGATGAACTGAAAGAAAGATGCACTAGGCCCCTACTGATGACTTTACTGGGTATAATGAGTTCAATTTGAAACATAGTCACAGTGGAAGGTACCTAGAATACACTTGGAATTCCAGGCAGAGGAATTTGGGTTTTATTTAATTATATTTTGAGCATGATGATGACAGCATCAGGCATTAATCTAATATGGCAGCAATGTAAATTTGGAAAAAAAATCTGTGTGGAAACTAGATTTTTCTACAGAAAAACTAGAAGATCTGAACTTTCTGATAAATTACCTATTTCAGTAAATGGCACCAAAAAGTCACATATTCCACCAAATCATATATCTTCAAGTCATTCCAGACATGTTCTTCCCAGCCATATCCTTCCATATCCGTAAAGATACTACTAATAATATTTAAAGCATATATTATACAATGCTTACCGAGTGCCAGAAACTATTCTATGTACTTTACACATATCAATTAATCCTTACAACAACTCTCTGAGGTAGGTGCTAGTCTCCTCATTTTTTCAGATAAAGAAGAAATTGAGACTCAAAAACATGGAATAACTTGTCCAAGGTCATTGAGCCAGTTGGAAGCTAACCATTGTGCCAGAGTATCCCCTCAGTAACTTCCAAATTATTCCTTTCCAGTACATATTCCTCCCACTGATCTAGTCAAAGTCACTCTCATATCTTACCTAAACTCACACCAGTCTCTGAGTGAACGTTTGATTCAGTTTTATCCCCTCTCAAGCTACTCCCCATTACACTGTCACACCAGTTGTTTTAAAATAAAAGCCATAGTGTTACTCCCCCCTTGGGCAAATAAAATACTCTCCACACACATCCAGTTGTTCCATTTTTACAAACTCTTAATCATAAAGAAAGAGAAATTCAGGAAAATCAGTTAGAGCTTGCCTTGGCTTTATAAATAAGGATATTAAGTGTTATTGATCCCAAGAGTTGAATAATCTATCATTCCTTCCTCTCAACAGAGAAATAATTAATTCTGTTTTATTGTAGATATTTTTATCAGTCAAGGTCCTGTCAGAAATCAGATGCCACATTCAAAAAGTGTGATTAAGGAGATATTAATGAAGGAATTGCTTAGTAAGAAGCAGGTGGAGTTAAGGAAAACAGCAAGGACTATGAAAGACCCTGGGACTACCGACAGCTGGAAGCTACTCCCGCACTTTGGCCTGGAGGGACAAGAAGTATGGATTTGTCCAGAAACTATGGACAGAGAGGGCCACCAGACAGAAGCCACTGCTTAGGCAGAGGGACACAGCCATTGACAAACGGTGCCCCCCTAAGAGGGAAAGCTAGGGAAATAGGCCTCTCAACTTCTTTTACTATAAACCAATCTCTCCCCCTTTGTCCCACTGGCCTAATCAAATCAGAAACTGGAAGATAAGAGAGTCCAGCTGAGTCCATCTATACAGATCAGCCTGTCAAGGAACAGAGCAAGGTAGACAAGGTTAAAAGTCAATATGCAAATGTAAATGGGGAATATCCAGCACATTTGCTTCCTTTATTATATATAACAGTCTTGTTTTTGACACAAAATTATTTAAATTAAAGCCTATCTGAATGTAAGAAACAGTATATATCATCTGAAACTCATCAACAGGAAGGCTTGCTGGGCTTCTGTTTCTCACTGTCTTATTGCTGGAATAGTCTTGCCTTTCACCTACCACAAATCAAGAAATTTGGCAGGTAGAGACATGTATAAATTCTTATTGCCAAAAAGAAAATTCCAATGCAGAGCAAGACCAGGTTAGTGTATTCATCTTCCAGAAATATCCATTTCTGTACTCCTCATGGCTCTTAGAATTGCTATCATCACTTACTTTCAATGTATAAATTAAATTACTCCACAAAATATAAAAATATAGTATACACATGTATTTACACAAACACACATATATATCTGTGTTTCAATATTTTAATGTTTTAATATACCTGGCTCTGTGTTATAATCTCATAAAACTACTCATTTAAAGTTTACATAACCCTGGCTAGTGTGTATCATCCTCATTTAAAACAGAAAAGTCCTGAAGTTTGAAAAGGGTGAGTGAATAACAAATGTTCACATATTAAAAAAATAGTGGAAGCTAGGGCTACTGCCTACAGTTGCTGAATCACATAGAATAATGCACTATTATACATTTGTTTCTGGAAAACAAATAAGCTAAAATACTATTTATCCTACAATAACTAAAATATTCAGCCTCTTCTTGAAGTTCTTTCTTTATCAAATGATTGGGGTGATTATTTAAATGTCACTTTACATGTACAGTTGACCCTTGAACAACACAGGTTTGAATTACAAGGGTCCACTTACAGGCTAATTTTTCAATAAATACAGTCAGCCTTACAGATTCTCAGGTTTCATGCCCCCAAATTCAACTGCATATTCAACAATCAAAAACAGTATTTTCATATGCATTCCCAACTGCAAATCCAAAATACTGTTTTCCATCCTCTGGTGGTTTAATTTGTATATGTGAAGTGCCCATCATAGAGTCAAAAGTTATATGTGGAGATCGTGTGATATGTCTTTCTCTGACTGGCTTATTTCATTTAGCATAATAATCTCCAGGTTATCTCACTTATATGTGGAATCAGATGAACAAAATAAACTAATGAACAAAATAAGCCCAGAAGCATGGATGCATGGAACAGACTTGAGGATTCTCAGAGGGGAGGGACAGGAAGAAATTAGCCAAAGAATTTATATGCATATATGCATAACCCTTGGACACAGATAATAGTATGGGGAAGCCCTGGGGTGGTGCAGGGGCTGGGTGGAGGAGGTCAAAGGGGGAGGAAATGGGAAACATCTGTAATATTGTAAACAATCAATCAATTAATAGAGTAGAATAAAAGGAAATTACAGGCAAGAAATTAAAAGAAAAGTTATATGTGGAGTTTTGACCCCACAGGGTTGGTGCCCATCAACCACACGTTCAAAGGTCAAACGTGAATAATTTTTGGTCTGAGCACTTCATAGTAGCAGAGGGTAATAAACTAAATCACTGTCTGGAATACAAGGTGGATTCAGGCACAAATTCCTGAAGAAGTATAAAGGAAAGATTTTCTCCACACAGTGGTTGTTATCCACTGTGAAATCCTGTATTTCCACCAACCCAGGGAAGTGTTAATGATCAGCTGTGGCCAGTACGAAAAAGAAGCGTGCAGAGGAGAAAACTACGCATTAGATGACCTGTTGTTCTTTTTTCAGAGCATACAACCAAATTTTATGCTAATAAGATGCTACATTTTCAAGATTTTAAGTGATATAAGCTTACTTTTACAAGGTGTACATTTTATGCATTATTGGAAGAGCCTCGTTCACACTGTGTATTCCCACTCCCTGTACTCCCGGAAAAAATTGGCAAGTGTGAATTCATAGGTCTCTCTGAAGAAACCATGGCCCTGAGGTGTTATATATAGAGCTGGTTTTGATTTTTACTTATTTACTTTTGTTTTTATTCTTCCAGGTACCAGATGGGATAGCTAATAAACAACTGTTAAAGAAAAAGCTTTGCACAAAATATTTTCCTGAAGTAAGTTCACATTAAAAATATGACACAAAAATATACAAGAAAATGACCCCAGTGTGTTCTGAAATATGAATTGTAGGTTATTTTTAGAAGAATCTGCTGTCCAACTAGCCAACTAGGACTGTGGAGAATGTGTTTTACAGGGCGCTACATCCCTGTGCAAGATGAGGCTCATGGCAACATTTGGTAACTCTCACATTTTGGATAAACTATACAAAGCAAGTGCTACAAAACTTTTATTTTAACTTTTAATTTTTTTTTTTTTTTTTTTATCTTTAGTGACTTCAGAGAGAGGAAGGGAGAGGGAGAGAGACAGAAACATCAATGATGAGAGAGTCACTGATCGAGCCCGCAACCCGGGCATGTGCCCTGACCGGGAATCGAACCCCGATCGCCTGGATCCCAGGTCAATGCTCAACTGCTGAGCCACGCCCAGCCGGGCTGCAAAATTTTTAACTGATTTTTTATCTTAATTGCTTACTTGATAAACACCATATATGTGACAGCCCATTAAACTAATCTATATTTTGAAATGGCGTGTATGTTATAAACTAGCAGGGAAATTCACATGACTAACAGGACTCATCAGGTATCATATGGATCAGACCAGGAGTTAGAAACAATAGGGGGAGAGGTGGCTCTGTTCAGACCCAGGAAGGGTTGGCCCAGTGAAGTGCGGGATTCGGGGAGAGGGGTGGGCCCTTGTTCCATTCCAGCTCATAGTTGCCAGGTGAGAATGTGATCTCGTTAATACATCCCCAGCCCCCGCACACACACCTTTTTATTAAGAAAAGGGGAAAATATATACATGTTTTTTTGTGAAACCTCCCCATTTTAGTGTTGGCGACTGATGCAAAAATATTTGTCCATGTGTTATGTACTCCGGCCACACACACCTGCAGGACGGCAGCACACCGGCCACCAGCTGTTCTCTCAATTATACAGAAAGGACATTATTCTCACGTATGCAACTGTTTTGCTCTCTTACTTATTTTGACATGATTTTGTTTGTTTTGTTGATTTTTAAGGTAATGTTCTAGGTTTTAAATAATCACCCAGCAACAAACCACCACAATCTGTTTGTTCTTTCCTTTTCTTTCATTCTGAATTGACACATTATTTAACCGGCTTTACTCATTTTTCGCATGTATTTATAGCTTAAGCAAGGAAATATTTTGTTGTCACTGGACTCACGTAGACTCACTCAGTTATTGTTATTTCTTGTACTCTGTTCTGTTTAAGAGCTATCTAAAGCCAAAGTGCATGGCTAGCTCAGTTTGTTAGACCAGCATTTGTATGCCCCCATATGTCTTATCAAAATAAAAAAATGAAAAAGAAAGAAGAGAAAGAGAAAAGAAAAAAAGAAAAGAAAGGAGAAGAGAAAAGAAAGAGGAGAAGAGGGGAGGGGGGAAGGGGAGGGGAGGGGAGGGGAGGGGAGGGGAGGGGAGGGGAGGGGAGGGGAGGGGAGGGGAGGGAGAGGGAGAGGGAAGGGAAGGAGAGGGAGAGGGAGAGGGAGAGGGAGAGGGAGAGGGAGAGGGAGAGGGAGAGGGAGAGGGAGAGGGAGAGGGAGAGGGAGAGGGAGAGGGAGAGGGAAAGGGAAAGGGAAAGGGAAAGGGAAAGGGAAAGGGAAAGGGAAAGGGAAAGGGAAAGGGAAAGGGAAAGGGAAAGGGAAAGGGAAAGGGAAAGGGAAAGGGAAGGGAGAGGAAGGGGTAGGAGAGAAGGGGAGGAGAGGGAAGAGGGGAAGGGAAGGGGAGAGGAAGGGAGAGGAGAGAAAGGGAGGAGAGGAGAGAAGGGGAGGGGAGAGAAGGGGAGAAAAGAAAAGAAAGAAGGGGACAAGAAGGGAAGGGTAGGGATGGGAAGGGAAGAACAGAGCAGCACAGAACAGAACAGAGGAGCGGGTGTCAATCGCCTAGGGGAGGACTCAAGTGAACCTTCATAATTCCTGGCATAGAAAAATAAGTGCTTCTGCCTGAGTTTCTCTAGGTTGGTAAGTCTTCCAAAGAAGTTCCTCACTTCCCACTAATGATTGCAGTACTTTTCCATAAGATTCAAGTGTAGTTTCTTTCCACATACAAAAGTAGAGGTGCTTACAATCACTTAAGAGGTTCTTTTTTCTTTATCTTCTGACCTCTAAAAAAACTTTGTAAATCATAAATATTGGTTTGTAAGCCTCAAGTTCACATAGCAAAAATGCCAAGTGTTGACATGAACTAATTGTTGCTAGTGTATATGTAAAATCTGATATAAATGATAATCAGAAATAAATATAAAATCAAGAATCACAGAGCTCTAGGTAATGTAGCAATCATTTTATAATAATAAACTAAAGCAAAGGGAAATTAAGTGATTTACTCAAAGTCTTTGGACTTTTGACTTCAAAGTGAGACTTTAAAATTTAGTTCAAAAGGCTAAATTGGAAGTATGAAAATTCCTCTATATTTAAAAGGAGGAAAAGAGAGCAAATAACTTTAATGTACAGATCAAATGTTTCAATAATATTCAAAGTGACAATTTTCTATTTTATTTTCTTAAAATAGCTGCAGAGAAACGTCTTGGACCAGAAATATGAAGGCATAGCAATTTAAAAGGAAAATAGTAAAATCAATGTATCTGCATCTATATGTATATTTCATAAATAGCAATTTTATATGTGCTCTATTTCTCTCATTTTTATGAGTGAGTTACAGGTTACCTAATAAAAAATTTAATTTCTATTAAGTATCTTAATGTCAATTTGATTCATTTGTATACACCAGATCAAAAACTGATATATGCTTTGAAAATTATTATTATTCATCTATAGATTTGTAATATATTATTCTGTAATACAATTTCTGCTTGCCATAGTTTGGGGTATGTGTCTGTGCTTTGAATAACTGGGATATACAAAGAAATGCAGAAAAAGAAGTACATCTCTTTCAAACAGTATTTACATTACATGTCTCATAATTCAACACATCAAAGGGAATAATCTATAAGCATGTGGTACATTTTAAGTTGGAAAAACAGAACTCTGTTATGCCTATAAAAGGATAGGCTTACATATACTGTGTCCATTTCTTCATCTATGACAAGGTACAACCAAAATACCTTATATTCCCAAGTAAATTTTAATCATGATATTAGGTAGTAGACCACAGTGAATATTGCTGTATTACAATGATTTACCCTTCTTCTCCACAACAACCAGCCAAAAAAAAAAAAAAAAAAGTCAAAGATATGTGATACTTAGACCCCTAAACCCATGTAAATGATTTCTCAAAGAATCACATAAAGGACATTTCCTTCCTGACATTTAAAATATTTCTGAGTGAAAGGAGGAAGGAATCTACACAATTGTATTGGACAACATATTTCAGATTCCTTGCCCATCTAAATTCACATGCTTCTGAAAAGTAAAGAAAGGTAATTTTTATTAAAAAAAACTACCTATTTCTGAATTATGTAATATCTCTGTGTGTTTGTATAAGTTCTAGAATGATAAGACGTACCCACTATTAATAAACTTCAGACTGGGCTAAGTTTGTTGTGGCTTTGTAAAAATATTTATTTAATAATTTTAACACCTTTATTGAGATATAATTGATATACAAAGAGCTACATGCATTTAGTGTGTACAACTGGTGAGTTTGGACATACGCTAACACCCATAATACCATAAGATAATAAACATACTCAATACCTCCCAGAATTTCCTTGTGTACCTTTGTTTTTTGTGTATATGAGGTAAGATCACTTAACATTTGATTTTCCCTTGTAACAAATTTTGAAGTGTGCAATGCTGCATTATCAAATATAATCATATGTTGTACATTAAAACTCTAGAACTTATTCATATGGCAGAAATGACACTTTATACACACTGAGTAACAATTCTTCATTTCCCCTACAGTACCAAATGATCTAGCATTCCCGCTTCTGGATTGATATACAAAAGAACTGGAATCAATATCTCAAAGAGATATCTGTGCTCCATGTCCACTGCAGCACTATTCACAATAGCTAAGGTAGAGCAGCAACCTAAGTGTCCATTAACAAATGAATGGATAGAGAAAATGCGGTATATACATACAAAGAAATATTATTCAGCCTTTAAGAAGAAGGTAATCCTGCCATTCGCAACAACATGGATAAACCTGGAGGACTTAATAAGCCAATCACGGACAAATACTGTTTGATTCCACTCACATGAGGTATCTAAAATAGTTGAATTCACAGAAGCAGAGGGTACAATAGTGGTTCAGGGGCTGGAGAGTGAGAAAAGTGGGCCACAACTGTTTTTATTAGTGTTGAAAAATTTTGTTCTTCTTAATACAAGATAGGTTTACTAATCAGGAGGTTTTTTACAATGAAAGTTTTGTGAGTTATAGCAGTAATTCATGAAGAATTTCATTAAAGGGCAATAAAACATGATATATTAATATTAAAGATGAATATATCTAGGTGCATAAACATATATAAATTCTAAAAAAATTAAAAACAGGATTCCTTTCAACATTAGAGAAAAACATATTTTTATGAAAAAATACTCTTATACGATGACACAATTATTCAATCAAATGCTCACATTAGGAAGGAAATGTTATTTTCTGTATTTAGCCCTGAGCAGGTTGATATGAAGCATGAAAGAAAAATCAACAGAAAAATTACTATGCATGTCATTTTGCTAAGTAATAAAAGGTGCTAAAATAAAACATGTAGAAAATAATATTTTAACCTATTCATATTCTGTTTAGTTTATAAACTTAGACATCTGAACAAAGTTCTTTCTCAAAATGCTTCCCTTGACACAAATGCCTTGCAAACTCTCCTACTCTCTTATATCATACTCTCTTATATCATGCAAACATATTTCCTCTTTTTCTTGAATCATTTGGCATTATTCTAGGTTATTTTAATACTTGTTTAGAGAGCTAATTAATACTGCTTGATATTTGTCAACAAATTAGCCTATTGGGACTATAAGAGGGAGAGATTAATTGTGACACGTAATAATAAGATTAATAAAAGTTTTTGCAAACACTATAAACAGTTTTAAAAATTAAAAAAATAAAATAAAATAAAGAGAGGTTGCCATATTTTGTATATGCTTAGTAACCTAACTACATTACTGACACCTTTGTCATTGGTAATTAATTATGTCTATTAGTGAACTTTCATTTTAAAATCTCAAACATTTCAAAAACAGTCCTTTATAACAATGGCCACAGACATTTGTTTCTAAAAGGAAATCAAATAAACTAACCCTCATTTAGTACATAGGTATATTTCAGCATAAAGAAGTACAAGAGTTTAACTAAGGAGACACAAAAATGGAATTAGAGAAAATAAAATCCAGCTATTCTAATGTCTGGTCATAACAAAAATTTTCAAAGTGACTTGGACAATGTCTACACATATAAAATAACAACATTGAGTTTGACTGTATGACCATCTTGTTCATCCCATAAATTCTGGAGTTGAGTCAACTCCATCAACTCACTTCATGGTACAAGCCAGTCATGTTCATTAAGCCTCAGTTTTCTCACCTGGAAAACTGAAGCACAGGCAATTCTGATGTCTCCCTCAAGCTCTCAGATTCAATTAATCAGAGAATGGTTTGCATTCAGAAATTGGCCAAGTGACCAAACTGGCCTTACTCCAGTCAGTGTTGGAAATAGCATGTCACACACTACATTAGCAAAACTCAGACATGTTATTGAATCTAAACAAAATTAAAACAATAACAAAAATAATTTAAATAGCCAATTTGAGTTCATACACAAAAAATATAACCCTATCAGGAAAAAGGACAGCGCATGTCTAACTATGCAGCTGAGAGAAAAATTTGGTCATTACCAAGTCCTAATAAAAAAAAAGGTGTAAAGTCCTTAAAAAATTTCAAGATTGAGTACAAAATCTGTTCAATATTATTGTAAAATATCTTCAAAAAACGTTACTAGTCATAGGTTTAAAAATCAAAATTAAAATGAATAACCAATTTAAGTAGGTATGATATGGCATAAGCTATACCATATTTCCTAGGTATCTAGTAGGCTATACCATCTAGGTTCATATCTTAAGTGGGCCACACAGTATGACATAGTAAAGAATTGAATTTTTCCAATTATTTTGAATTCAGTTACACTTTAATATGTAGTTATGTTAGCAGCAGAAAAACAGTACCAGGTGTTAACCTTGGTTCAGCAAGCTCAGTCCTTGAGTTCTGGCTAAGAGAAGAATTCAGAATCAAGACTCAAAAACTATAAGAGAAAGTTTACTTAGAAGCCACCGAGGTAGAAGTGAGCCTTAGAAGAAATGGGCTCAGGAAACATGTTATAGCAAAAGAAGGGCCCTTGAGCTTATAAGAGAAAGAGAGAGAGAGAGGAGGAGGAGTACCTTGGGGAAAGAAGAGGGTAGGGAAATGTATGGGCATGCTCCCTAGAGTGTGTTGGGTCCTCCATCGTGAGGTCTGGAGGTCTCAGGAGATGATCTCAATAGAACATTCAACAGCTTCCCAAGTGTGCCCCCTCGTGGTCTCCGCTGATTGATCAGCGCCAGGGGTCACTAGTCAATGCAGCTGGTCCTGATGTCAGCCATGGCCTTATTCCATTACTCCATCTGATTGTGCTGCTTCTTCAGGTCTGGAGCTGAAACACAGCTAGAGTCTCCAGACCGTTTCCAGGGGTCAAAGCTTAAGGGAGTGGTGCTTAGTGGCTTTTAGTTTTGCCAGTTGCTAGGCACCTGGGGCTCTCGACCTTGGTGATCCTCCTCACCTGGCCCATCGTTCCTACTCTGCTCATACCAATCTGCCTATTACAGTTATAGTAAAACTTGAACAGAATAAGCTTTATTTCTTATTCCATGTTACGGCAGATATCAAAAGTCTTTATTTTTTCGGCTATGTCTTGGTCACAATAATCTAATGCTCTAGTAATTTTTATTTGTTTCAACACTATGAATTTTTTATTTGGTGGCATAAAACTTAGAGAATTAATTTTTGAAAGTTACTGAATTTAATTGTAGTTCTTCCATAAATGGTAAGCTAAACAACAAAAATAAGTCTCCTTCCCTTATTTCTCCCAGTCTCCACCCTCAATGTTGATGAGCACACGTGCACAAATTTAATGCCATTATTTAACAAAATGAGAAAATGATTTCACAGATAAAATGATTCTAAAATCATTTTAATGAGCAATATGTATTCATATTAAATTTCATTTTGACTTGATAAGTGAATGAGACTCCATTGTGAGCACACATTTAAAACTGTACCTTATATTATTAGTTCTAGTAGTTTGTATTTGAAATTATTTCTCAGTTCCAGGTGACAAGTATTATTTCTGGATCCTTATGTATTTTAAGTTTTGGTTAAGATATTCCTTCTAGCAAAATGTTGGTGTTCAGAATTTGGGGAAATCACAGCTCTCAATTGAGATGATAAAGGCAAACCAAAAATAAATCTAGAATTGTGACTCATCACACTCAAAAGGGGATATTTAGAAAGTTTTGAAATCTTCAAATGATATATTAAAAACAAACAAAAAACTTCTGGTGTTTGTTTCTGTTTTTTTGTTTGTTTGTGTTTGGGGTTTTTTTTTTTAGGAAGAGCTCTATAGCACAGTCTCACTGGAGAAAAAGCAAAAATGAAAAAAAAATATTAGTTGTCTACACTTGAGATATAGCAGACCTGTTATCAAACCTTAGTCACATAAATTTGACTCATCACCGTAATGAATTACAAATTATATGTACATACATTTTTAAAATCCTTTTAGCAGAAAATGTGCATCCTAAGTGGATAATATCTATTTTATATAGTGTCATTTTTTAAAATGCAAGGTTCTGGAGTAAGATAACATAATCTTAAGTTCAAATTTTATTTACTACTTGTATAATCACAGGAAAGTCTTTGAACCTCCTTAAGTATAATTTTTCTCACATATAATAGGGGGAAAATGATACCTCAGTGGAATAAGAGGATTAATGAAATAATTTCTTCAAATTTTAGATATCAGTAGGGGTTATATTTAAGTTTATCTTTAAATACATTATTCTTAATATCTTTCATTATTTCAAGGTTAGAGACAAATAAAAATTAAGTTATCTGAATTGATTATATTTTGCTGACAATTGTGTAACCAAAATAAACGTTTCACTGCTGTCCCTCTGGCCAGAAGAACTCAGGCTATGGCATGGCTGATAATTCAAGCAGAATCAAATGTAAGAGACTGTGAATGCTCCGAAAACTGAGACGGGAAATAGAAAATGGACAGTGGTGTCAGGCACGAGTGGCTCAGCGGTTGAGCGCTGACCTATGAACCAGGAGATCGCAGTTTGATTCCCAGTCAGGGCACATGCCTGGGTTGCGGGCTTGATCTGCGATCCCTGGTGGGGGTGTGCAGAAGGCAGCCAATCAATGACTCATCATTGATGTTTCTCTCTTTCTTTCCCTCTCTCTGAAATTAATAAAAATTTATTTTTTAAAAAAGAAAGAAAATGGAGAGCAGTAGTAAGAAAAACATGATTTAAAAAATAAAAAGGTATCTTTGATAGGAAGAAATAATTTCATCCTCATAATAATTCTTTAAAGTTGGCATTTTTCTATTTAAAAAGTTTAAGGAACTTATCCTAGATTACAAAATTAGAAAGCTGAAATAGTATGCAATCAAAAATTATTTTATTTAAGTTAAAGTGCTGGTTGGCCGGGTAGCTCAGCTGGTAGAGCATGGTCCTGATACACCAAGGTTTTGGGCTCAGTCTTGGGTCCGGGCACATATCAGAATCAACCAGTGAATGCATACATAAGTGGAACAACAAATTGATGTGTCTCTCCCGCTCTCCCTTCCTCTCTCTTAAAAATCAATTAAAAATTAATTAATTAATTAAAGTGCCACTTTGAATCACTGCTTTAGATCAATTATTTAGAATCTTAGCATCTTAGGGTTTGAAGCAAGAGCTTTTATATTAATGCAATGACTTAAAAATGGTAGGTGTTTAAGATCTCAGCTTAAATGTGATTGCCTCAAAGAAGAGTAGCTGTCCTCAAGATCTCCACCACACCATACAGTATGCTTCTTTGGTGTAGTATTAATAATGTAGTTATTGTATTTATTTCTTTATCAGTTGCTTATTTATTTATTCATTTTATGTTTCCCAAGTGTAAGTAAATTTGGGGATATTTTCAGACTTGCTCACTATTTTTTCCACAGTATCCAGCACAGTGCTCACACTTTTCCCTTTCACAGTCATGTAAATATAGAGAAAATAAATATACAGGGTGGCGAAAAAGTAACTTTACCGTTGTGAGTATGCAAAGCATAGAGTTTATTCTTGTATTATTTTTATTTATTAAGTACTGTATTATTTTCCATACTAACAACTGTAAACTTACTTTTGCCATACCCTCTATGTCTGTCTTCTTAGATATCCTTCCTTTTTACCAGAAGAAAAAATATAAATGCTCATTCTGTTCTAAAATCTGATTCCATTTCCTAATACTAGTTATTAATGGGACATTAAATTATAGTGACAATGTTTTTAGATAAGTTTACATTATTCATTTACTCATAAAAAATGTCACTAGTATGTTAAAATAGGAAGTCTACATGTTCAAACTAGTTCATTTTTCTAGAACTTCAGTAATGATAACACTTCAAAATGTATTACAGATATAGCCACAAAAAGTATTATTCCCAAATATTACTCTTGAAGCATCTGCTTGAAGCATCATAGTCATTCCAAACAATTCATTTGCTGTTTAGCATTCTCTTGCCCACAGCAGCATTCTCTACTTACAGTGTTTGCCACTAGAGAGCCTTCAGTTACAACACGACAGCCGAGAAGTGGTTTGAAGAACTTAGGCTCATTTCAGGAGAAAATGGAGAAAAGTAGGCAGCAGCTTGCCTAACTGGCCACTTTTCTTTCCGATCAATGTTGACACAAATCTGCTTATGGATTAGAGCTCCCATCTATCTGACTAATTTGGCAAGAGTAACAAACTCTCATGCCAATTAAATTAAAAGAGAAAAGAGATAGAAGGAAAAAAAAAGACACAAAGTAAAGAATAGGAAAGAAAAGAAACATTTTTAGATTTCTCAAAATATGAATACTGGCGACTGATATTATAACACTGTTTACTGTGAAAGGAGCAGCAAAAATAAAATTGAGAAAAATCCAGAACTTTGGTGAAGTAGAAGAAAAAGAAATTAAAAAAAAGAGGGCAAAATAAGTTGTTTACACTTTGGCCATTGTTTAGGTGCCATCAATAACTTTTCCCTTAGCTTCATAGTCTACGATTTTAAATACTCTAGATTAGTACACACTATTCAAGAGCACATGATCAAGTCATGTATATTAGTGTGTGATTATATTATAGGAGACTAAGAAAAAAACTACATGTAACTACATCCCCCACTTTGTTTTTGAATAAGCTACTCTATAAACACTCACTTTTAAAATGTCTCAGGCCCCATTATATGATTACTTATTTACACACACACTGGAACACTACACGTAGT
Organism: Miniopterus natalensis; assembly: GCF_054644295.1. Classification (NCBI taxonomy): domain Eukaryota; kingdom Metazoa; phylum Chordata; class Mammalia; order Chiroptera; family Miniopteridae; genus Miniopterus; species Miniopterus natalensis. The sequence continues at coordinate 104,651,631 of NC_142081.1, read as the reverse complement.
TTCTGTTACACAATCTGGTTTTTCCTTTGAGAGATGGTTAAATAATTGTACAGTCCAACAGAACAATTTTCTTTTGAAAGCGTCTTAGAATAATCTGCTTACTTTTTATTTTATTTCTATTGTTGACAGTATTACAGATGTCCCTCATCCCTCCCTCTGCCCACCTCTACCCAGCTCCATCACGCTGTTGGCTGTGTCCACGGGCTATCGATAGCTGATGCTCCCTAATTGTGTATGTTACTTTTAATTAGCATGCCATCAAACTACAACATGAGGGTCAGAGTGAATGAGATTTCACTGTATTTATAGGGTCTGCTTAAACGGTTTGTAAGTTTATAGAAACCATTTTACTGTCTAGGTAGGATATAGTAAAATGTAGCTTCTGAAAAACTCTGTTAAGAGCTTTTCATGGGGTAAGGAATGTGCTGTTAAAAAGACACAGTTGTAAAAAAAAAAAGACACAGTTGTATCTGAATAGACTATATGTCTTGCCAGTAACATATAATGAGCTATAAAATCTTAGTGTGTGTGTTCCAGGTATTAACCCTAAGCATAAAAAAAAACCCACATCTCCACTGATTTATGCAAATTTATAGTGCAATTAAATAAGTATAAGATTTATTGAGTGCTTAATAGCTTATAAAGCTTTCAAGCACTGTAAGAGAGATGGATTTGACATACTTACTAGATTTTGGTTTTAAAAGACAGTAGTAAAAATCTTGATTGCATCCTAAGTGGCTTATGTAAATCCATAGACTCTGATGCTAGTGCTCACTTTTGCTCAGAAGTCCACTGACTCAGCTCCAAGCAGAGAACCAAGCTATGTCCTCTTAACATTACCAGGTTGGTTTTACCCCACAGTAATGTGATACCAAAGTTCCAATTCATTGTTTCTGAGAGCTATTTATTTTAGTCTGTCTTTAAAAAGATACATTAATTGATCCAGTTGTGTGTTTGGAATTAAAACCTAAGGCAGTGTTCACATAATACGTAAACAATCACATCTAAATAGTTGCTCAGGCCAGTTGGTGAACGATGTGGCCATTTCAGTCAATCTGTCAGAGTCCTGTGGAGGCATAGTTATAGGTTCACACATACCTCAAAATTCTTCCTACAACATGGCAGTTTCTTTGTTTAGTAATAAAATGTATCTCTTGATTCAAATAAGGGTATTTTGTAGAAGCATTATAATTCAAAAGACACAGGTTTTTTGATCTAAAAGATAGTATGAATCATTTACAAATGTATAAAATTTAATAGTATTTTCATTCCTAAAACTTGGTGTTAAGCAACAGGAAGGGGATGTATTATTGTTCATGTGATGTACTGCTTCCCAAAATTCTAATTTAATTAGCAGAGTGCAATTAGCCATTACTTTCACTAGGAGTTACATATTTTAAGAATTTGTATAAGTCTATTAAGCATTTAGAGAGAAATAAATTGTGTCTACTTTATTCTGGCTGAAATTAATCACTGGTAATAAACGTGCATCTTTTATAGGGGACAGTCCATTTAAGACGGGCTATAATGTCTTCATTTGTCATCATCCAGTCTTCAAAGTTCACAAGCATGTGTATCATCTTCAGAGCATGTAACAGAATAAAGTTCCTTGATTAAAATAAAACACTATTTTTGATACTTTAATTTTAATATTTTTACTAGATATTAAATAAGTTAATATTATTAAAAGAGATTTCATGTTTCTCATGAAGAAGAGAAACAAGTAATAAAACTTTGAAAACAATACACTTTATGGTACACTTTAAAACTTTTATAAATAAGAAAGCAGGATTTCTGAGTCTAATTTGAACTTACATAAGCATACATACATATACCTATATAGTAATGAATTTGTATACACATAGCTGTTTCCCCAACTGTTGATCATTGTAATGGCAGAGACGACGCCAACTGTAGTGGCCACTCAGGGCCAGGGAGGTTCACTCTAGATCTGGACAGTCTGAAGGGAAAACTATGGAGCAGAAGGGGATGAGAATTTCCTTTATTTGGCTAAGGCAGGCCAAATGTGCAAGAAGGACAAGCCCACACTCTCTCCCCATGGCAGCCAGGTGGGCATACATGGGGGACATACTACACCCCAGGGAACAAACCACCTTTTCCTGGTGGCCGCCAGTCAGGCAAACACAGGGGACAAACCACAAAGCCATGCCTCTGAAAGTCCTGGGCCAGTCTTATAGGACCCAAGACAATAGTGGCTCTCAGCCAACATGGGTCAGACATTAGTCAGCTAACAGGGCATCTGTTACGACTGTGCTATATCATGTTTCTATATCATGTTTCCATAACTACGGCCTTCTGCCTTGAGAAAGTGGAGAGAAAGCCTAAGTGTTTTCACTTTCCCTACAACAATATTGTGAATTTTCAACATATATCATGATTTAGAGTTTTGAAAAATAATAATAGAATTTATCAAATATGTGTCTTCTAAAAATGAATATACAGGTAATAAAATACTTTGATTTTAGAATTTTATTAGAAGGAGAAAAAAAAGATATCATTGCAGTGATGCTAGTTGGCCACATAGGGAAAGCCTCCAGAGATGATTTTGACTGGATATGCATAGTTTAGGGTCTTCAGTTTTATAGGCAATCATTTAATCTTGTCAGCACAACCAGAGATCACAGCAGTATATACTAAATTGGAAAGATGCTGGCTAATCCAACTCTCAAGATGCCAATGTACAAACCAGTTTAAAAATAGATTGCCTGCTTGTTAATTTATAATGAGAAAGACAAGTACCAAACAAACGATATATGTTTGATCATCATGGTCTTTCCCAACAAGTAAACCAATACAGGAAATAAAAAGTATCCATAATACTGATCTAATCATGATTTAAGAGCCAAGGTAATTAGATGGCACTGATAGTTACTACCATCTAGTTATCCAGCTTATGGGATCCTTCTCAATAACAGGGATGTGTGTCTTCCAGAGGGGTCTCTGATAGTAATGGCACTCTCACTTTCTTTTCTAGCACTAGAACCAAACCAACAATTTCAAAATTGCCTTAATAAAAATCTTAGTGATCTCCTAGAGTTTGTGAACATAACCTTTTATAAGACACAGTACCAAGAGGATCAGCAAATGACTTGTTGACATCCTCCATGATTTGTTTGACCTTATATCATGGCAGATGTCAATACAGCCCTCTTTTCTGATAAATCTGGAGTGAATCTTAGATTCTTCCTCAGAGTAGCAAGCAACTGAGGCAGGCACCATCGATTGACTATAATTGTCATTTTACATGAAATTCATTTGCCATCTCAGAGTTAGAATTACATTTCAGACATGTCATTCAGCGATTCTCCCTGGTGTGATATGCTGTTTATGTGATTTCAGATGAATCATTTACAGAATATTGATTCAGGTGGATTGCTTATACAGATGATTGATCTCACCTTCTGTATTTAATACTCTATAACTCCATTTTCAATGAATGACTTATCTTCAAATTTTGGTGGCAACTCACCATTGCTTTTCATGTACTAACTGTTCTTAGTTTCATCTGCTATCACATAATCTTATCAACCTTTCCCCATGTTGATCTTATTCTAAATTATCCTTAAGGAACATTGCAGTTTAATAATATGCACAGGAACAATTGTATTCCATATAATAAGCTGGATTTGGGAAATATATATTTTTAGAAAATACAAGTGAAATTAATAGCATCTACCATAATAAAATTCCAATTATCCTAGGCTTTTTGATAAATTGGTATATGGACAAGTAAACTTCTTTGATAAATGTCATAAAGAGAAGTGACTAAGGCTGGCATATTTTTTTCAACACTGGTGATCATAAAATAGAAAATCATATTTAAGAAATATCTGCTCTTTGGCATGTGATTTCCTTTTTTTACATCAGTGCAAATAAGGTTAGATTTGATAATACATTTTTCATTATTTAAGTATATAGCTGACAAATCAGCCTTATCTTAAGAGTTTTAAAATTTTTATCTAAACAAGCTTTGATATTTTTTTAATGAAAAGTGTTACTTGTTTCCCTTTCCCTGGGAATTAAGGGCTGTTCTTGTATTATTCTTTGGGTAGCTATTTGCAGAAGATGAGGAGCTGAGATGGAGAAAACAGCAGTGAGACCCTGTGGGAAAGGCTGCACCTAGGACCTGGACCTGACTAGGAAGAACTCCACCATGGGACAGATAATAAGGAGTCTTGAGAAAGTGCTGACCTGAGGAAAGGGAGAAATGTTTTCCGGTGGACCTTCAGTTTGGAGAAAGGACAGTTGTGATTGAGGGTATTCTCCTTAGGGTAGCACACTGTCCGAGACCTAGGCATGAAGTGGCCTGTGAGAGGAGTAAAATGCCACCTGTAAGGGACTTGGTGAAAAGGGGTCTGGGTTTGAATGGCCTTAGAGGAGCCACTCACAATAGTACAGGAAGTTCTCTATATTCTACTTCTGTTTTTCATAAAAAGCTTCCTCAAAGACTTAAAGGCTAAATTCTGCTGTGAAGGAAAAAGAGAGGGGCTTATTTCATACTTGGGACAGACTAGTGAAAACCATATCCTTTCCTGAAAATTAGAATAGTGGGACAAGGAAAGGCAGTTTTGCTCGGCAAAACACTACTTAAGGGAGCCATCCGCAGAGTGGAAAAGCAGGCAGCATGGCAAGGAGGCCAGGGACAGATCCTAAGGATTTTTTACCTAGACAAGATCGCCGAAACCTTGGGAGACACATGCTGAAGACATTGCTGATGGATAAATGAAATAGCTGAGGTTACTTTGAGATAATCATTCTGGTATGGTCTGAAGCCATTAAAAGGAAATATGGTCTAATTTTTAAGGAACAGATCATTGAGTCCTGGGCATTGCATTCAATGAGGAAGGCAACATTGCCTCAGATATAAGTGCTAATAAGATGCAGGCAATCTGAAATGAACTAAATGTTCCCATAGCTCAAAGAAAGGCTTAAGCTAGAGTGGAAAAGCCTGACATTGAGCCCAAAACAAATGCATTAGTTCTTTCTATCAACATTATAAATTTCAATTATCAGTTCCAACTATATACTGCTATTCCTTTTTCTTTCCTTTTTTTTTTTTTTTTGGTCATTTTCCCCTAATGTTTCCATGAAGTCTTTTGGTTGTTGTTGTTAACCTTGATCTTGAATTAATATAGCATAATTAACTGCCACAGAGTGAAAATATTTTCTTTAATGAAAAAGGCAGACCCAAGGAACAAAGATGCTATTCTCACTCGTTATCTAAATATAATGACATATAAACAAACAGGAAACTTGTTTTTCCTCCTAAAAAATGTTTAACATTTAGGTTATAATAATTTCATATTGTTATGTCAATTAGTTTGTTAAAACTTTCCCTAATGCTTTATGTCTTTGTTTTATTTTTCCTTAATATTCAAGCACTGAACAATTATATGGCCTATATGCATTTTAAGCTACATTTAAAACGAAAACAGTTAATAGGCAATAATTCAGAATAAAATAACCATGTGTATCTAAAATCTCAGTTATTTAGTATTCAATTCAACAATGGGAATCACCACTTTACAGTTTATTCATTTACTCAGAAAAATTAGAAAAGAGTATATACTTGACACATTGAAAAATAACTGAAATGTCATTGTCACCCCTCCTGAGTTAAAATAGCTGATCATTGTTTACTACATAATCATGCTCAACTTCAGTTGTTTCCCTGATTTTTTCCGCAGTTTCCTTCTGCCTTCTTTATCCTTGGCATTTATCAAAAACATTACGTCTGAGGGATAAGTGATTTCTTTATTTCATAAAGAAGAAAACACTTTCTAATTTTGGCATGTTCGTAAACCAATTATTTTTCACAATGCCTTATTGTCAGGACAAACGTTTTGCCTCTCATCCTATTGTTAAAGATTGGCCTGGGTGGGACCCATTGACATTCCTTTGTGTGAAGACCTTCTCCTCAATAATACAAGAACAAACAGTGTAGATGCAATATTTTGCCAGGCAAAACCAGAGCCAATCATGAAACTAGTTTATTCTTCCCTTAAACACTAGTTTGCTGTTCCAGAGAGATGATTGAAGAAAGTGAGCCAGTTTTTTGTTTTTTTCAATTTTGTGTCTTAAAAGCCCTGGTCAATAGCAGATAAATTTTTACAAGGTATATACTGTGTAATGACGATAAACTATATATAGAGTCTGGTATTTGAGTAGATTCTAAAAGAGGGAAATGCAAATAATTTATGGTTCTTTACCATTTTTTAACAAATTGACCCCTGGGCTCCTTGAGAGCAAATAATTTCTATAAAACTTCTTAATATTTTATTCATCACATAAGATTAAACCCTGTAAAGAAGAAAATTAATTAATATTTATTAACCTATGTAAATATGTCTTTATTCAGTTTGTTCCTTTTTTATGTAACTTCAAGTCTAGGGGGAAATTTTAATAATAGAGCACAACTTAATGTCTGAGGGGATCTGTCTAAGCCAGATGACAGCTAAGACACTGCACTTTCTCCACCAATGATCATGAATCAGATATGAAGGATACTTTTCCAAAAGCCTGCAAAATGGTTAGTATAATTCAAATTTTTTAATACATAACTGCAAATCGCAACTTAATATATAGGACTGTGGAAAATATGTGTGTGTGTGTGTGCACATGACTGTTTAGGGAAGGGGTGTGATAGACACAAAACCAATCAGTTGGTCATAATGATTTCATAACAACTTTCAAAACCCTCATAGGAGAGAGGGAAATAAAAGTAAAAATATCTTGGCATATTTGATCTTAGAATTCAGCCTAATGTTTTGTGAGTAAAAATGAAAATGAAATGCCTACATTAATGTTTCCCATACTTCTTTCTCTTGGGAATTTACAACTTCTAAGAGAATTCAAAACCAATGAAAAAAGAATCCATTTCCATTTAATATTTATTTTTAGCTAGAATTTTGGCAAAACCAGATGCCAGGAGTAGTTTTATTGTTCTGAATACTAAATATTCAACAGATGGCTGTCCTTAGATTTTATCCAATCTGGAAATGCCCCAACAGGAAACAAAGACAGTCTTCAGACTGTCCCTATTCTATGAAAATATAGTTCCCACACATATGTGCTATCAATAGGATGGTAAGAATTATGAGCTTGGTTTATAAAACAATGAGTTTAAGCACTGTACCAATATTCACCATGAAAATAAATATCTCCCCCAAAAAAACAATTTACATATCCATTAGCAAGTAGATTATCAAGAGAATAAAAGATGAAAAAAAAAAATCTCAAAGATGGTTTTGAATCCCTATTTCTAGTGATTTCTGGGTGCCAATTCTGAACTATATAGTACCTTTAAAATTGAAAATTTAAATCCACCCCCCACAACTCTCAAATAAATTTACTTGGTTAAACAATAAAAACATAGAGATCTGGCCATTTCCACAGCACGGGGACTCATCTACTGTAAGACTACAGATGAATTACAATGAGGCTCAAAGAATACTCACAAATTAGCTAACCCAAATGCTAGATGTTTTTATACTCCATGGAAGTGAAGTGTGTGTTGTCTGTTTTCTTCTCATTATAAACACAAATACGTTTGTGCATGGTATCTTAGTGAGTTGAGACAAAAGTAGTTCTGTTCAAATACTCAAGCTAACATCAATTAAAGAGGAACTTGTTTTATTGTTAGTAGTGGTAGTTGGCATACTAGTTGTTGTTTTTTAATCATAAAACTTGTCAAATGGAACAATGTATGCAAATTTTTTACTTTTAGCACTTCTGAATTTCAGCCAAAGTGGTTATAGCACAAGCAACATTAAACCAGAAGGCAGGGGTTCCAATTCTATTTTTTTAAAATCCCTTTCTTTCTGACTTTAGGCAAGTCACTGAACTTTTTCAAGTCTCCATCTTTCCAAGTGTAAAACAACATTCTCTCCTACTCAGAGAGCTGTTTATAGGATTGCATGTTATAATGTGTATAAACTAGCTTGCCTAATAGGTATGTAAATGTTCCTGTAAACTATCATTTTATTATGGCACATAATTTATTTTTTTAATTCATTCAAAAAATATTTATTAAGCATGAATTGGCCCTGACACTGTTTTAAGTGTTTGGGATTAAGTGATGAACAAAATATATTTTCTACCATCACAAATCTTATAACCCATAAAGAATATAATTCATATAAGACAAAAATAGGAAAACAGGCAATTATAAAATAGCGGTAAGAGTTTAGGTGGTAAAGTATACATAACAGAAGTTCTACAGGTCTTGAAATTCAAAGAAGAAATTGAGAAGAAATTGTGGCTAATCTGAGAATGGGAAGATGGCCTTGACTGAATAAGAACTGGTTGAGGGAGTGCACCTCTAGAAGAGAGAGCAGTCCATGTACAGACAGAGAGAGCAAGAGTGTGCTCTTGAAGAACCGAAAACTTTGTTTGGCTGGTTAGAAAGTGTGTATGGATAATGGAATAGTGAATGATCAGACAGAAGTAGGGGCCATTTATACAGAGTTTTGAAGCCACTTAAGGAGTCTGGACTTTGTTTTAAGAGCAAATGATTTTTAAATCTATCAGTGGCATGGTCAGATTTTCATTTTTAAAAGTCATTCTGACAGCAATTATGGGTAATGAGTTAGGCAGGCAAGAGTGTCAAATAGACCAGGATATTGTTTAGGAGACTATGGCAATAATTTCAGTAAGAAATAAGGATTACACACAGGCTGAAAGTGAAAGGATGGAAAAAATATTCCATGCAAATAGAAATGAAAAAAAAGCTGAGGTAGCAACACATACCTGACAAAATAGACTTTAAAACAAAGGCCATAAAAGAGACAAAGAAGGTCACTGCATAATAATAAAGGGACCAATCCTATAAAAGAATATAATCTTTATAAACATATATGCACTCAATATAAGAGCACTTAAATATATTTTAAAAATTCAGTGAACTTTAAGGGAGAAATTAACAGCAATACAATCATAGTAGGGCACTTTAACTGTCATCACTGGATAGATTTTCCAGACAAAATATCAAGAAGGAAACAATGACAATGAATGACACATTAGATCAGATGGATTTAATTGATATCTACAGAACATTTTATTCAAAAGCAGCAGAATATACATTCTTCTCAAGTGCACATGGGACATTCTCAAAGAAATACCATATGTTAGGAAACAAAAGAAGTCAAAATAAATTTAAGAAAATTGAAATCATATCAAGCATCTTCTCCAACAACAATGGCATAAAACTAAAAATCAGCCACAATAAAAATAATAAAATAAAATAAAATAAATAAAAATAAAATAAAATAAAAAATAAAATAAAATAAAATAAAATAAAATAAAATCCTCATAAATATTCAAACACATGGAGGCTATAAAGCATGCTATTTACAATGAATGGATTACCAATGAGAAATGAGAATATATATATATACTGGAGAAAAATGTTGAAAAAGTAGCAATGAGAATGATAGAATTAAAGAACATGGCATTTTATTGGCTTATGAGTGTGAACAGGCACAAGAGAATAGGAAGAATTGGTTATGAGTCAAATGTACAAATGATTCCAAGATGTTTTATTTAGACTCCCAGGGAGATGGTGTTGTCAATGACTGAGATAAATAACACTAGAGGAAATATGGGTTTTGGAAGTTTATGTAGTCAGATTGCATTTAAGAGCCCTTATATCACCTCAACATGAAGCACAGGGTAGAGATTTGGACCGAAGATAAAAACTTGGGAATCATTGGCATACTGTGGGAATTAGCGATGGGAGATTGATGGTTCATTGAAAGAATATGAAACAGAGGAGAACAGGGTGAAGGATGTCATTATGAATAACATCAACATGTGAAGAACAGACAGAGCACAGAGCCCACAAAAATGACTAAGAAGGAATGGTCTGATTATAGGTATGTAACGGGGAATGTGCAATGTTATAGAATGCAAGATATAACGAAATGTTCACAGCATCACATCCTAGGAAGAGATCAAGTAAAATGAGAATTGAGAAAAGTCCCTAGGAAGAAGGCAAGAGCGGAATTTTAGGTGGAAAAGGCAGACTGATGAGGGTTGAGTAGTGACTCAGCGGTGAGAAAATAAATTCAGAAGTTTAAGCATCTTTTCAAGCAGCCTGGCTCTAAGGGAGAAAAAAGTACAGTTGCAGTAGCTATAGGAATATTTGGAATTGCAGAAAGTTATTTTATTGTTTGTGTGTGTTTAAGATGAGAATACCCTTAACATGTTTAAATGATGACTTAGAAATCAAGGAGAATAAGTGGTCAAATAATTACCTGATAGAATTCAATGAAGAAGGCAAGAAAGAATAAAATCCATAGCACAGTGAAAGGGTATAATTTAGAAAATAATAATAACACTTCCTTAGTTGTAACAGGAGTGGGGAAGGAAAAATGAGTGCAGAAGCAAAAATGTTTATAGATATGGTCTCAAGAATTTAAGGACGTTCAAATATGTGACTTTTATTTATTTGAAAGTAGTAGCCAAAGTAATCTGCTGAATTTATTAATGGAAGAAGGAGCTAGTTTGCAGGTAGAGAAAAGTTAAGGAAGTTTGAAATAGTTCCCAAGAAGAAAGAAAGAATAACAGTAATATAGAAGGATTCCTATGTATTAAGAATCTAGTTGAGACTGAAAGAGTTGAAACAATTAACTCACAATAAAATTAACATTTTTTGTTTATTTGACCTTCTCTAGTAGTGTACAGATTCTTGGTGTAGGAGTAAAAAAAGTAAGTACTTGAGTTGATACAGAATTCAGGTATTTACAAGAAGCTGTGACAGAGGTATCCTTAATATGTTTAAATGTTTCCAGAGAAAAATGAAGTTGGAAGTATTCCCAATAGCCTACTTGAAGTGATGGACCAAAGCATGATAGGGAGAGAAGTAGTAAGAGAAGAGAGCAATAAGAGGACACTAAAGTATTTTGGCACTGATTGACCTAGATATGACTTCAAAAGTTTCCTTTCAGAAGCAAGACTGTACAATGGAGTAAAGACAGTCTCTTCAGTAAATGTTGAAAAAATTGGACAGGTACATGCAAAAAAATGAAAATAGACCACCAACTTACACCATTCACAAAAAATAAACTCAAAATGCATAAAATACTTAATCTTAGAAGAAACTATAGGTAACAAAAGAAACCATCAACAAAATGAAAAGGGAGCCCACTGTATGGGAGGGGGTATTTGCCAATGATAAATCTGATATGGGATTAATATACAAAATATATAAATAACTCATACAACTTTAACAAAAGGAAGACAAACAATTCAATTAGTAATGGACAAAAGATCTAAATAGACACTTCTCCAAAGAAAACAAACAGATGGCAAGGAGACCTATGAAAAAATGCTCAAAGTCACTAATCATCAAAGAGATGCAAATTAAAATGACAATGAGGTATCACCTCACACCTGTCAGAATGGCTGCCACCAACATATGAACAAATGACACGTGCTGGATAGGATGTGGAGAAAAGAGAACCCTAGTACACTGCTGGTGAGAATACACACTGGTACAGCCACTATGGAAAACAGTATGGAGGTTTCTCAAAAAATTAAAAATGGAACTGCCATTTGGCCCAGTAATTCCACTTCTAGGAATATATCTTAAGAATCCTGAGACACTAATCAGAAAGAATATATGCACCCCTATATTCATAGCAGCACAATTTACAATAGGTAAGATCTGGAAACAGCCCAAGTGCCCATCAGTAGATTAGTGGATAAAAAAAGCTGTGGTACATTTACAGCATGGAATACTATGCAGCTGTAAAAAGAAGGATCTCTCACCCTTTGAGACAGCATGGAGGGACCTGGAGAGTATTATGCTAAGGGAAATAAACCAGTCAGAGAAAGAAGTATCAGATGATCTCACTCATATGTGGAATCTAATGTACAATATAAACTGATGGACAAAATAGGTCCAGAGACATAGAAGTATGGAACAGACTGAGGAATCTCAGAGGGAAGATGGGGATGGGTGGGGAGAGATTAACCAAAAAAATTATATGCATATATGCATAACCCATGGACACAAACAATAGTGTGGAGAAGGCCTGAGGGTGGTGGTGGAGGAGATCAATGGGAAAAGAAAAGGGGAACATCTATAATACTTTCAACAATAAAGATAAATTTAAAAAATAAAAATACAGTAAATAAATTTTATACACACACACACACACACATACATATAGCTGTGGTACATATATGCAATGCAGTACTACTTGGCCATAAAAATAAGAATTAAATCTTACCTTTTGCCAACATGGAGGGTTTTAGAAGGTATTATGGTAAGTGAAATAAGTAAGACAAAGAAAGACAAATACCATATGATTTCACTTATGTGTGGAATCTAAAGAGCAAAATAAACCAACAAACAAAACAGAAACAGGCTGGTAGATACAGAGAACAAACTGAGGGTTGGTAGATGGCAGGAAAATTGGGTGGATGGGTGAAAAAAAGGAAGGAAGGAAGTACAAGTTGGGAATTATAAAATAGTCACAGGTATGTAAACTACAGCATAGGGAACATAGTGAGTAATATTTTAATAACTATGTATGGTGCCAGGTGTATACTAGAATTATCTGGGGGATCACTTTATAAATTGTATAATTATCTAACCACTATGAGGTATACCTGAAACTAATATAAATTAATATTAAATGTCAAGTGCAATTGAAAAAAATTGTAAAAGTGTCCTTTCACTTCTCAATTGTTTGAACAGTGCTGAGTGACTTCTTTAAATTCACAGATTTGAAAAATGTTGCCAATAATTCCTATCTAATATGTTTTTTATGAAATTAAATGAGGTAATATATTTAATTTATCGGAACAGTGTCACTAGTGTTTTGCAACACAGGGCCTGTGAAAAGAGTCATTTGCTTGTCATGTAATAAACACTTAACGAATGATACATATCATTATTGCTTTGACGAAGTCAATACCATCACAAATTTTGTAGTTAGGTGGAAGCGTTTAATAGAAACCAAACAACAAATATCTTCAAATGCTAACTAGGTAAGTGAAAAGCTTCCTGCTTAATAAAAACATGGAATCAGTCAAAGTAATTTTTCTGTCTCCTAAAAATAATAATATTGCAATGTCTTAACTCTTAGGAAAAGTAAAAAAAAAAAAAAGACAAAGACTAAAGCCACATTCTCATCATTCTCTATGCCAGTGGGGATGAAGCAATGGAGAATTTCATCTTAAGCATGATCTTATGGACTGAATTGTAATCCTAATACTTACAAAGGCAATCCCATTTGGGGGAAGAAGACAGTTGGCATTTTCCATTGCATTTGTGAAAATGCAGCTGCAGAAAGCAAAGCCAGTTAGCCAGGATCTCAGCACCTGGGTTGGATGCCAGAATGCTGCAAATGTTGGAGGTTAGCCCTCCTTTGGAAATAGTTGTGGAGAGGAGAAATATTAGGTTTTTCTTTGGACAGAAACAGAGTTCTCGCAACAAACAACCATCTTCTAACAGTTGCAAAGGGATACTTTCCAGATCTAGGGAACCTAAAATAAGGTAATGAAGACTTTTTACTTTCAGTGAATCACAGAAAGTAACCAAGCATGCTCAGCTTTGGTCATATCAAAAGAGCCAGTGCAGGTTGTGTGATGAAAGCTTATGAATTGAAGATCCTTCTTTATGAAAATATATAAAAATACAAATATCATATCTGGGACATGGCGTTGAAAGTGGCTCAAGCAAGTGAGAGGATCTGTAGCTTAAAGCCCAATAGTATTAAACTAAACCTGTCTCTGCTGCCCTTGTGAAGAACAGATGATCTACATGAACACATTTTGGCAGGACAAACTTGTCTATACAAATGTATGAATTAAACTCAGGAAAACATAAAAGTTTGGCCTTTGACATTTTATTCTTTGAGGAAGAAAAAATTTTTAACAAACAACGTTTATTTAAATAGCCCAGTTCTTGGGTAGGACTCAGGCAAAACTGTACAAGTAACCCATGTGGTGTAATTAAAGGAGATCTAAGAATGTCACCATCTCTAGATGTTTCCCACTTCCTGGAGTGACAGTGTATGAAATCTGACTATTAAAGGCTCATCCTAATCAGGCATCATCTCTCTGCTGACGTGATGAAATCACTGGTGCACAACGCTCGCTCCCTGTGAAGTGTTCTCAGCAAATTATGAACCTAAATCTGTTCCCGGCTGTGATCTGTTTACGAAAACACGGAAAGATAGAGGAACATGCTTTTTCACACAGAAACAATCAACAAAATCTAGAATGGGGAATTAAAGGCTAAATTACCCAGATTCTCCAACAAATACATTTTTTTAAAAACAGGGAGAAGGGCTTTATTTGCATTCTAACAAACCAACTGCAAGAAAAAGAGAGAATCAGGACATTTGATCACCAACTTCGATGATATTAAGAAATCATTAAATTTTAGGTCACTATTGGCATTTTGGCAAAAAAGAAAAGATTTCATTTGCTAGAGATCAATTCTGAGGTGTTTAGAGATGAAAAGCAACTAATAATAGAATCAGTTTTTTGGGTTTTCCCCTGAACTTCAAATGAACTACTGACCTTGCTATGCCCATTCTTTCCCCTGCTCATGCTGTGTCGTGTTCCCAGAATGCTGATCTTTAGGATCATGTAGTAACCCGGCTATCACTCCCTTGTCCTCTGCCTCCCATCGGGGCTTAGCCAATGACAGGCACTGACAAGAGAGAAGACAGCAGAAGAGGCAAGACCAGGTAGAGATTTCCTGGCTTCCTCTCTATCAGGCCAAGGTTTGGTAGTGGCTGTATTTCTTTACCAAAATCCAGAACCCCTGTTAGGCAGCATTCCCTTCTAGCTATAGCACTGAGTTATAAAAACCATTTTTCCCCTTGCCTATTCAGGGCCAGTAGGGGTGGCAGCTGTCTTTCACCCTCCTTATTTTGCATCTTTTTATTAAAGGTTTTTAAAAATACTCTGAGTGCTCCATCAGTTTTCTGCTGAGATTCTTATTAATATGTTCTCTCTCTGTGTATCTATGAGATAGCTGAGTTATTAGCTATGATCTGAGGAATCCAGACTGTCAGAACATTGTAGGAGCACTGTAAAATAGGACCAACCGGCGCTAGAGAATAAACTTGGCTGTGACCTATGTTGCGTAACTGACTTTATCCAATCTGATTCAGGGAACTCATTAGGTCACATCTGAAAATATGTGAAATGTGTTGACCTTTTAGCTAGACCATATTAAAGGTTAACCATTTTCTAGCAGAAAGCCTATTCTTACATTTTGGTGAACAAAAAATAGAATTTAATGAGAAATTCTGTTCAACAGATATGGCTACAATGTAGAATTCATTATAATTTATTTACCAAAGATACCCATTTGTAAGGTTCTTAAGCATTCCTCTTCCAAGAGCTTTTCCTGTTTCTGATGATCACATACCCAGAGGAAGATCTTGAAAGTGAGTTACCTGACTTCTTTCTTTCACAAAACTCTACTGCCTAGTGATAGTTAGCTGACCTCTGATTACAAATTCAGTATGTTTCAAGCTCAGAGACTAGTCATTAACTACTTGGAGAAATTTTAGGAAACTGGATCAGAAAATGACTCAGCCTTAGGTTAGCCTCATCTCAGTTCTAGAAGGATGATTTCTTCCTCATGTTTACTATTCTTTCCCCCTCAGTTTTTATTTTTATTTGTTTTTTAAATTTGGCACAGAGATGCTAGACTAAAGACTATAAAAGACATCTCTTGTCTTGGCCAGTGTGGCTCAGTTGGTTGGAGTGTCATCCTGTACAACAAAAGGTAGCTGTTTGATTCCTGGTCAGGGTTCATACCCAGGTTACATGTTCGATCCTCTGTCAGGGTGTGTTTGGGAGGCAATCGGTCAATGTTCCTCTCTCACATCTCTCTCTCTCTCTCTCTCTCTCTCTCTCAGTCCCCCTCCATACTTCCCTCCCTTCTCCTCTCTGAGACTATATATATATAGAAAAGGAAAGACAATCTTTTTAAAAGAAAAGACCATCTTTTAAAAAAGGCAGGGGGCTTGCATCTCCCTGCCTCCCTTATAGCTAATTTTAATCATGTAACTAAGTTTTGTCCAACGGGGTATAAGTAGCAGTGATACACATGTAAAACATTCAAGAATGTCTCTAAAGGGAGGGAGCAAGCCCTTCCTCATGATTTCTTCTTACCCGTTGACTGAAAAATAGGCAATAATGGTGAGAGTTCCCACAGCACTTTGGACCGTAAGTGTCTTTGAGAATGGAAATAATAATTCTTGGTCTGAAATTGTGGAGAGCTATGCTAACCCTCGAAGGACTTCTGACTTCAACAGGAGAAAAACTTCTATCTTGTTGACACTACTTTTATTTTGTTTTGCCATTGTTGCTTAATCACAATTTAATCTATTTAAAAATACCACTTTAAGACTTATCTTATAATAAAGGGATTCCTGTTGTAATAGGATCTTGCTGTGCACTACGGTTTGCTTGCAGCTTTGATATGGTGTTAGATAAATGAGTTTCTCAAAAATAGGACTTGCCCTTATTTAAGCATCTTTATAGGAAATGGAACTTGGATCTTAATATCCTAAACTCAGCATAGACCTGCATATGTGTGCATTTGGATCTCTGCATTTTTGCTTAAATTCAGATTCACTGTTTGTGCCCTGATACCACTCTGGAAATACTTTTGTTTGCTTTATTACTTCTCTATGACAGAATCTGTCTTTCTTTATTAGTCACTTGTCTAGGACCTTTTAATCAGTTATTTGCAACCCCATTTGTATGTAAATACACCCTAAGGCATTAGTGCATTCTCTGGCCCAGTGTAAAATAAGATTTCTATCTGCTGGCCCTCCTTTTATGATGAGAATAATATTAAAGTCAAAGATTACAAGGCATTTTCAAGGAATTAGAACTGTCCAGTTGGGCTAAAACATAAGCAGGGATTTGGAAATAGGTGAAAAGATCAGTATTCTAAATGGAAGCCAGAACATTGATGGAATATTTAAATGATGCTAAATTACATATTTAAACATATATGTCATATATTAAATTTTAAATATACAAAATGCAGCATGCTTTCAAAATGCATTGGTCATTTTCACATGAGACCTATTCCTGTGCCTATATGTACATATACATACATATATATATATTATGCATATAAATTCATCATTCAAAAAAATTTTGAAAGAATTTCTGAATTTTGTAATCCCAATGGAAGGATGTTTCTTTGAGAAAGAGACACACAAGCCTATCATTTTAATGAATTTCCATTTCAATAACTCCAAAGTACCTAACTGGTTTCAATCACTGAGTCCAGGGAGCAGAATGAGATTTAAATAGAAGATTTCAATAGAAGGTGAGGTGGGAATAAGAAAGTTAGAGGAAGAACAATGGTTTCCTGTGCATGTGGATTTCTATTACACAAAAGGGTGTACTTGAATTTCATAATCTGCACCAAGCTGACAGGTGCCAAAGAATAGTCTGTCATTACAATTGTGTTTTTATTCTTTCTCCCTTAGCAAACGGTAAACTTCTCAAGGGCTAGAATTCAATATCTTTAAGATTATAACCTTGTTTGATCAATGCTCAAAAACATTTACTAAATGAAATACAAGAGTTTGAAACTCATCTGCCTACATGCTTAGACGATCTTTAAATTGATGAGTCTCTTGTATCCACCACCCTTATCTTATTTACTGAAAGACCTGCATTGATTATGCCATTTCATCATTGACCTCATGTTAATACCTAAGAAAATAACTTGAACATCCTTTTAATTTTTGTAAATTGCCAACAGACTTAGACAAGGAATAGATTCATACTTGATTTTACAGGAACTAAAATAACTACCCACAGTCCTTGAAGCTACAAATGATGAGAAAAATTACTAAAGTCTCATCATGTCTGCACTAAGCATTTGTTCTAAGATTAATTGATATTTTGTGCTCTTAAAAAAATATGTAGCCCGGCTGGGCGTGGCTGAGTGGTTGAGCATTGATCTAGGATCCAAGAGATCGGGGTTTGATTCCCGGTCAGAGCACATGCCTGGGTTGAGGGCTCGATCCCCAGTCGGGGGCGAGCAGGAGGCAGCTGATCAATGACTCTCTCATCATTGATGTTTCTATCTCTCTCTCTCTCTTCCTCTCCTTTCCTCTCTCTGAAATCAATAAAGATATATTTTTAAAAAACCAAAAAAACAAATATGTAATTCTATAAGACTTGTAATTCAATGGGCAATATAGGAAATACTTTGGTTTCTTCTCATGTGAAGTGAAGATAAGGAGTTATATGAGTTAATTAATATAATACTTATAAAATGCCCAGCATGACTGACACAGGGTGGTTTCATAAAATAAATGTTATATGCTCTTATATTGATTTTAACTTGGCTTACCTATTCCACAAGACTATTGTGAGAAAGAGATGAGATAATGTATGTAAAAGCTATTTGTTAGCTATAAATTATTAAGTAAATATTAATGAGCATTTTTAATAA
Organism: Miniopterus natalensis; assembly: GCF_054644295.1. Classification (NCBI taxonomy): domain Eukaryota; kingdom Metazoa; phylum Chordata; class Mammalia; order Chiroptera; family Miniopteridae; genus Miniopterus; species Miniopterus natalensis. The sequence goes on along the minus strand of NC_142081.1, from coordinate 104,633,150 downwards.
AGTATATTATTCCCTATATTTTAATATCACCCATTTTGTCATTAAATTTTAATATTTTGTGATGACTATTTCAAAGCTCCTTTGGAGAAATGTATCATTTTCATGGCTCAATGCTTTACCAAATAGTCACATAAATGTGTGTTATGGGGTTATGGGCTGAATTGTTTTCCCCCCTAATTTTTTTTTTTTTTTTTCGCCTTTTAAAAATTCATTTTAGAGAGAGAGAGAGGAAGGGAGAGAGAGATTGATTTGTTGTTCCACTTATTTATGCATTCATTGGTTGATTCCTTTTTTACATATAGATTTCAGAGAGAGGAAGGGAGAGGGAGAGAAAGAGATAGAAACATCAATGATGAGAGAGTCATTGATCTGCTGCCTCCTGCACGCCCTCAACTGGAGATCGAGCCCGCAACCTGGGCATGTGCCCTGACAGAGAATCATACCAAGATCTCTTGGATCATAAGTCAATGCTCAATCACTGAGACACGCCAGCCTGGCTCATTGGTTGAATCTTGTATGTGCCCTGACAGGAATTGAATCTGCAACCTTAGCATATCAGGACTACACTTTATCAACTGAGCTACTCATCTAGGGCTCTCCCAAAATTTTTATGTTGAAGTCCTATCCCTAAGTACCTAAAAATATAAACATATTTGGAGATAAGTCTTTAAAGTGGTGATTAAGTTAAACTGGGGCCATTATGGTGGGTCTTGATCCAATCTGACTAGTACCCTTATAAGAAGAGAAAAATAAGACACAAAGAGATACCAAGAATTCATGCACACAGAGACACAACTGTGTAAGGAGGTAGCAAGACTGAAGCCATCTGCAAGCCAAGAAAAGAACCTCAGAAGAAGCCAACCTTGCCAGCATCTTGATCTTGGACTTCCAGACTCCAAAACAGTAAGAAAATTATTTTTTGTTTTCTAAGTCCCCCAGTTTGTGATATTTTGTTGGGGCAGCCCTAGTAAACTAATATACCATGTCTAAATGTAGAGAAAGCTGTGGGGTCATTTAAAATTCTTAGTGTTGCCTCTGATTTCTGGTAAGAAAAAGTATATTAACTTTACTCAAAAATATCTGATTCTGCTATGCCCTCATACCTCTCATTCATCACTTCTAGATTTAAAGCATGACTGTTATCCAGTGCCTTCTAATGAGCTTCAGAATATGGATTTCCTCAGTCTTGAAATAACATTCAACCAACTGTGTCTCTTATACTTTTTACACAGCTTCCATTCGTGAATCTTTTGATGTTGGGAAAAAAGATTTCACCTGTGTCACTGATATGCACATTTGGTCAATTTATGAGATTTTCACCAGAATATATGAAAATCTGACAAAATAAAAGATAATAAAATGTGTTTCTCAACCTACTAGTTACACAATTTGAAGCACTCCTCTTTATTTTGAGATAATGTCCTTTCTTTGACTTTATGTACTTTGTTGTTGTTGATGAAATGTTTCCTTTCTTTGAACTGAGATAGTATTGGGTTGTATTGTTTTGGTTTTGTATTTTCTTTTCTCTTTTCTTTTCTTTCCTTGTCTTCTTTTTTATTGATGGTAGTAGGCTTTTGTTTTAACACCATATTTAGCAAAATTAAAAGTTTGCAACCTAAGATCAGACAGAATACATATATTTGTTTACATATCACTCTACCATTACTTTCAACAGTCCTTAAACTTAAACCAGAAGCCTGGCTTGGCCTTCTATCCTAACTGGCCTTAGGTTTATTAAATTCTCGTTCAAATACATTTACATCACCAATTGTATCTTGTAAAGGGAGTATTGACATTCCCATGGATTTTGAAATACCCTTATTTTCTCTTTTTTTCAAGCGGAATTCCTTTCCATATATGTATTATAGTGAAATTATAAATAACCAAACTTTTAAAATCAAATAATTTTAAAATGTTGAACGTGTATATATACAGTACCATATTAATTCATTTAATTTTCAATTAATCAATTGATTATGTACTGTTTATTATCTTTACAGTGCATACATCAGATATGCAAAATACACAATAAGACAAATGTGAGTATTCATATTCTTAATATTCTTCATATAGACTAGCTCTTGAATGCATTGATCTTATTTACGTTTTACTTTTGTTTCTTGATCTTCCTTACATAGATTTCCCCCATTGTAATTCTTCCTAAAAAGATTTCTCTGAATGCATAAGGGTATAGAATTATTAGATAAAACTGAAAGTCATAAACTGCTAGATCCTCAAAGAAATATGTCACCATATTTAACAAAACTATTTTTCATACTTTGCTATCTCTTATCAGCCTAACATTGTTGTTTGTTACGATACTCAAGATGAAAGCTTTCTCAATGGGTTTGACATTAGGTATTATTTTACTTTACTTATCCTGATTACTTCAAAATAAATTCATCAGAGATTATGGTACTAATGAATTGAACACTATCAATAAAATCTCATTCTGTAAGAACACTTAGGACTAAAATTGCTTGATAGTTTTTATTTTGAATTAAATATATGCATCCCTGATGCTAAAGCAATTAGTAAAGCTTTTGAAAATAGTTAATAATTTGGTCATAGTAGCATAATTTTACGTGCTCACAGAAACAGCCTCCTTTTTTTCCTCCTAGGAAAAACTCTGTCTAGCTAAGGATATTAGTCTTTGTTTACCATCTTGGTAATATGACAAGCTATGTGAGAATATTGTCTTCCATATGTGTATCCTTATTTTCATATATTTTACATAGTCTTCCAGATTTTCAAATTTATTGAAAATGCTTGAATATCTGAGTTGTATTGAATTTGTATGTTCACCAAATACTGTCTACAAATCCAAGTTTCAAACAGCTTCTTTTCACTAAGTTATAACAGCAAGTCACACAGAATGGCAAATGAATTGCTAAACATTTATTTTATATACAAGGGTCAGAAAAAGAGAGATAAAGAAGGAGCAGGAGAAGAAGGAAGGAAAAGAAGGAAGGAAAAGAAGGAAGGAAGGAAGGAAGGAAGGAAGGAAGGAAGGAAGGAAGGAAGGAAGGAAGGAAGGAAGGGAGGGAGGGAGGGAGGGAGGGAGGGAGGGAGGGAGGGAGGGAGGGAGGGAGGGAGGGAGGGAGAGAGAAAGAGATCTGAAGCCAAAATAGATGAGTTGCAAAGAGTATTTCTGGATAGCAACAAATCCAATTTAGCATAAGAGTATGTATTTTAATATTTAATGTATGTCTACCATGTATGTTTTATTTGCTTTGTACCTCTTTTAAATTTAAACTGGTTACCTTAAAAGTGTACATACATTTCAAAACAGTAGCTGCCTGAATAAAAAGGATTTTTTTGGAAATTTTTTAAAAGGGAAAAAATGAAAAATCACCTATAAGAAATCATACCATGATAGATGAAACTTAAATAGAATCTAGGCATTCCCCAGTGTTTGACTTTGTCATCTTTATTTCAGATAACCATTGTGGTGGTTTTCTATGAATTTATCAATTCTACGTTGACAATACAGATGTATCATCTCTAAAGAGTGGTATATATGTTATGCTTCAATACCGAATCCACTAATCTCCTAATCCTGTGTTATGTTAGATGATAGAGTACAGTTCTTCTGTTGGGTGACAACCAAACAAGGTCCTTCCTTAAAGCAAATGTGATTGATGCTAACCTGTGTTGCGCAAATCTTCACTGACTGAAGTGACCCTCTAACAAAGCTTCTTCTGGGCACTCTATGTTGAGTCCTAGAGTCCATTTTCGTATGTAAATCCTGTGAAAAGAGTTGTCTAGTAGAGGCAGAATGGAGTTTTTAGCAGTTTGTAGGTAAAATAAGATTTCATGATCTCATCTGAAATTGAATCACCAAGTATAACACTGCTTTCATGAGGCAATATGCAAGACTTCTAAGGAACAACTAAGAAAATTTTGGGGGGGAAATCACATCAGTAAACACTACAAAATTCCTTTGGGGAAATTTGTGGTTTATTTTCTATACTATTCGATGGGGTCTCTACAAAACAGGTGCTCAAGTGTGTTATCAATAGTAATCAAATAAAATTCAATTCCATAACCTCCACTCATTTCTCAAAAGTATATTATTTCTGAAAGACTTAAGATAGAGTTTGATTTTTCCTTCTGGGTAAGAAGAAAGACTTGCCTTTCGGGGCACAGCTGGAAAATGTGCCTTTTGGTGTCCTACTCCTGCATTTCCCTTCTGTTCAGGTTTACCCAAGGCAGCTGCAGCTAGCAGTTCGAGTAGCTGCTGAGGGAGAGATAAGTTTGCCTGTAATGAATGAGTGAAGCTCTTCGCCCCATGGAACAAGAAGAGCTGCTGACCTCACAAGCCCTTGCCATTCCTAAACTGCTTGATGCCATGACCAGTACTGGCAGATTAAACCTTGGAAAGGCCAAGAAAGCTCAGAGACCACACAGCATTTCTACTCAAATAATTTCCTTACTTTTATTCTCTCTCTCTCTCCTTTATCTCACATTAAGCAGTATAAGGCGGCTGTTCTGGAAAGTGAATGTTAATTTACTCTGTTGCCAAGTAGACATATGGTCAGAATATGTAGAGAGGAGACTAGGAAGGAAGAACATTAAAAACATAGTCTAGCCTCTTTCTTGTATAGCACCCCTTCACTGGACCACTGTAAATAATTTTCCTCCTCCTCTGTTTACAAATATTTCTAGTGATGGTATGCCACTGCATCTAAGCTGCTGCCGAGATAAAGCATTTCATTATTTTAATCTTTCCTTATAAATCAATACTTCCAACTCTTTCATCATTTTTGTGATTTTTCTCAGAAGCTCTTTTAATTTATCTAAATCTTTTTTAGAGCTGAGGTGCCAAAAACTCAATCACAAGGACAATTTCAATAAGCATGAATGAAGGGGAAAAGAAAAGGCAGGAAAAAACCGCAGCTTCAAACCACTCTTATAAGTCATGCTTCCAGCAACTGCAATTCTTGCAACAGGACCTATTCTTCCTACAATACAAGGGACATTCAAAGGTTTTCACATAACCTGAATACTGGATTGGAGAGGCCCAAGCACCAATCCCTCTTATATGAGCGTCTTTTCTGAAGAAAAGGTATAGAGACATTTTAAATGTGGATGCCCAGGGCTATGTGTCTGATTTATTTAAAGTCTGCAAAAAATTCAAGAAAAAATGAGTTTCCCTAAAGGATAGTTCCTTCTAATCCTTCCAGGATTATCCAAGATGAACCTGTTCCAGTAGTCTCTCTTAGTGCACGCTAAAATTATAGCCAAATAGAGACTCCTTCTTAATTTTTCTCTTCACCCAAAAAGTAATCTTCCTCGTTACTGTTAGTAGGAAGTTATATTGTGGTAAGTGTTTTATTATCAGACAATAAAATTGTCAGTGTAACATGTTCAACTGTTACAAATAATATGTAATATATTTTTAAAATATAGTAAGTGTATGATTTAAATTTTTCCTTCTTGTTCATTTATCATTAATAAGTATAGATGAAGTTTTCTTCATTTTTTTCATTACTATTAATTATTATCCTTTCTTCAAGTGAACGTACTATTTCACCAGAAGTTTTTAAAAATATTATATATACTTCAATACATATAACAGTACTTGCATCTAAGCAGATTTGAACTCCTTAAAGTTTATGAGTTTTACCAAAATTTAGATATAGTGCCATCATTTCAGCTTGACGTTAGTGCACTAGCTTTGCTTCTAACAGAAAAAAAATCAAATTTTTGTGTAAAAGAACTAATGAACAGAAACCTTGATCTATACAGAAAGAACTGCTACAAATAAATATGTTCTATAGTTTAATCATCTGTCATCAAATAAAAGACTGACAATTGTGAATAAAAACTCAGTTGGAGTTTATTAGCTAATTACTGTTAATATGCACAGAGGAATACAAATATTATCGAGCCATCTTAATTGTTCTTTACTTCACAGTAGGCAGTTAAAACACAGTGGGATTAATTCACCATTAACTCTTAGGAGTAATTTCACAGAACTTTGTGTTTTGTGTCTTTGCAATAACACCCATCCATCTTTGTTTCAGAGTATGATAAATTCCTAGTTTTCAAAATCATTTAAATCTTTCCTAGAGATGTATATACCTAAAAATGTCTGTCTTCAAGCCAGTAATAGTGTATTCAGTGTTACCCAATTTGCAACTCACCTAATCTGAATCATAAATCACCTGCTTTTGACTGCTATTTAATTTAGTTACAGAGATGTCAATTACTGAAGCAATTATTTATATCTCTTTTTTTTTTTTTAACTAGAAGCACTTACTACCCAATATAACCTCCTAAAATATCTTCAACCTTATCAACATTCAGAAAGGGTATAAAAGTGTTTTAAGTTGCTCATTTTGGAAAAACAGATTTGGTTTTTCAAGTAAGTTTAAGAAACAAAATGAAACAAAAACCTTTGAGAAATCCACCATTTTCCAGTAAAGAATAGAAGACAGCTACTCGATATGAGTTAATGTAATATGACTTCTGATCTGCTAATTCAAATTGAGTGCTGATAATGTTGATTGTATTTGATGCTTCTAGTTGGCTTTTAGCATAAAAGTGTAAGAAATCTATCAAGAATTCATATAACCAAAATGCTCATAAAGGATTAATGTGCAGTCACCAGGATACCTTTAAATTAAAGTCATAATTAGTTTCTGTCTTCATATAGAATTAATTTTGGTACTATCAAAAATACTCTTTCTCAGGTAATCAAATGTCAGTTTTCTATTGAGTAACGCTTTCACAAAATAAAACTACAGAATGATAAGGCATTAACTACTAGACTACTATGGGGACTATTCTAAAAATTATGCTACTATTTTTCTTCTACAGTTTGTTAAACCAAAACAAATTTAATCTAAACAAGAAAAAAATAACTAGTAATTATATAATACACGTGTTGTCAAATGTTTTGAAGAAGAAAAACAAAAGCTGAGAAAAAGAATAAAAAAAGCTGAACATCTGTGCATGGAGGGATGATATTTAAGATAGGTAACAAAATGCCTCTCATGAATAGACCATTGATCAGTAATCTGTAGTTGAATGAATATTTTGTAAATCTATTTATTGTTTGTAAGATTTCTGTGTTTGGACATTTATAAAGAAATTATGTAAAATTATAATATTCTAGAGTATTAAATATTCCCTTCCAACTAATTTAAAGAATGTACTATTCACCTAGTTCTCTTTTTATTATGTATTATTCAAGCTGATTAAAGTCATTGAAATATTCACTATGTTGCTAAATTCATAAAAGTCCTTCAGTGTTCTGCAAACTATTAGTCTAAAGTCTCCTACCCCAGTTTCTTCCAAGCATAGCAGCTACTCATTTCTGCATTTCTCCTGTGCTCTGGCAATCCTCACAGTGTAAATCAACTCAGCCAATTTTACACTTCTTAAACACTTATAGAACTTTGTCTCCTGTTTTTGTTAATATTTTCCTGAGTGTACATGTTATACCTCCAAACTTACAACTAATTCATCACAAGTTGGGGGGATGTTTTATATCTAGTAAACAGCACAAAAGTAATTTAAAAATACCTCTAGACAAAAAAAGTTCTTAAAGACACCAAAATAAAATAAGGGTGACAAAAGAGTCACCTAAAATAATAATAATTTTACTATTTGAAGTAAACTTGGAAAGTTAGACATACTTTTATTTTTCTTTCAAAAGTATAAGCCAAAATTTAGTGATATGATGGGAATTTTTATAGGAAGTTTAAGAGATGTTATTATTAGAATAACAATTATGAACTTTTAAAAATTATGCATGAGTCATTTTCAAATACTGATCTTTTCAATTCAATGACAGAATTACTAAATTTTAGTATAAATTTATAAATTCTAAAGTCATTTCATAAAGTTTCAAATACATACCCAAGCTGCTTACTTGGAAATATCAATCTCTTAGTCATCAAAATTAATATACTGACTCTCTCCAGCCATGAACTGTATTCAAGACGAGATTTAATATATTTTCTCATAAAATATTAACATTATAGTAATTAATCATGTTAACTCTAGGCACATTTTTATATTCTGAATACAATCAAGAGTAGCACAGAACCGGATACATAGCTTGAGGATATAATGCAAAAAGTAGTTCAATGGAAATATTCCTGCAATTAATTTCCCCACCCTCCAAATGTACTAATCAAGAGATCTCATATGAATTTAAAATTTTCCTTAGCTTAAATGGTTGTCCAAGTGTAAGAATAATGGATTTCATTTACATTGAAATATTACCAGAGGATAATATAAACCAAGGTAATTTTTAGGTTTATAACAATATTTTACATTACACCATCCTATGAATCAGTATTTCTCCTTTGTGGGTAACCATATCTACTAGTGTCATTTTTATAAAGTATTTTTTTTAATGTGTCTTTATGTATTTCAAAGAGAGGAGGGGAGAGGGAGAGGGAGAGCTACAAACATCAATGATGAGTCATTGATTGGTTGCCTCCTGCATGCCCCCTACAAGGGATTGAGTCTGCACCCCTGGCATGTGCCCTGACCAGGAATCAAACCACATCTCCTGGATCCTAAGTCGATGCTCAACCACTGAGCCACACTGGCTGGGCTACTAGTATCATATTTCATTGTATATCTGAGAACACTTTAAGTAACCTGTGGATTTTGAATTAAACATTTTATACTGCTATTTTTCATTATTAATTTGAAACAATATAGGGACATAATATATATAATTCCATTGTATAAAATATTCTGAGATTTTATAAAGCTTTCAATACTTAGAAAAGGAACTGTGAAGAAAATGATAGATATTACATTAACTGTAGTTGATTACTGAAAGCCTTAGAAACATTGTACTTTTGCTTAAACACAATATTATTTGAAATGCATTAAAAAATGTATGAAAATATGTCTATGTCTAGTGGGTAAAAGAAACCTTCCTGAGCAAACTATAATGAATAAAAGAAAAAAGAATATATATATTTCAGTGCATTAAAAAAATTTATAAGGCAAAATACAACAAAATTAAAGTTAAAAAAACAAATGATAAAATATTTGTCACACAAATGATAAGTAAATGTCAGTATTCCTAATATTTAAAGAGCTCAGTGAGGTGTAAGAAGAAAGAAAACAAACTTGATAGAAAAAGGCAATGGACAAAAAAAGAGAGAATTCACAGAAGACAGAATTTAAATTGCTAATTAACATATGAAAAGATGTTCCCTCCCATTTATAGTCAGAGAAGTGCAAATTAAGTCAACAATAAAATACACATAAAAATGGAAAATTAAAAAAGTAACTACTATATTCAGTTTTGGTGTAGAGACTGTGAAACAGTTACTACCATGAACTGTGGGCTTGGATTATGAATTGTGTACTTTCTTCTTTTAAAATGTTTTTATTGATTTTAGAGAGAGAGGAAAGGAGAGGGAGAGAGATGAACACTGATGTGAGAGAGAAACACTGATGAGTTGCCTCCGGTACATGCCCCAACTGGAGGTCAAACCCACAACCTGGGCATGTGCCCTGACTAGGAATCAAATCCACAACATTTCATTGCATGGCATGATGCTTCAACCAATCAGCCAGGGCACTACATATATATTTAACATATATATTAAAATTCAGAATGACTACTGGCTCAGTCATCCTGCTTTAGGGAATCTAGCCTATAGAAATTAATATATTACTTATATAGAACATGTGTACAAAGATGATTGTTGTAGTTAGTTTTATAGTTGCAACAAATTAAGAGGTAAAATAAATTTGAATATGCAATGAATCAATTTATATAAATTTTGTTATACCAGTTTTACGTAACACTGTGTCATTATTCAGAAGAATCAGATAGAGCTATATCTTTGGCCTACAGAAATACTCATGATATGCTTCTAAATGAGAAAAACTATTTCATTGAAGAGAAATGAAAATACCAGTATTACCACATTCTGAAAAGTCATACAACAAACTCTCATGTGTGTGCATGTAATTTTGTATTTGTGTAAATTTGTATATGTTTTTTATATATTGGTTAGCATGTAAGAACAAAATGGGATATAGAATGACTTACAGTAAGCTATTAGCTTTGGTTATTTGGAGTGTCTGATGAAAAGAAGAAGGGGTGGGGAGATTATAAATTGCTTTTACTTTATATATATATCAACAATAATTCATTTAATTAATTTGGAAAAAATGGTGACACTTTTTAAAATTAAGACTGGTAAGAGATAAAGTGTATATATAAACAGCAGCATATCAGTTAAAAAATACCTGTTTTTTTAATATGTTTAAAATGTCTGTTTTTTAAAATATCAGTTAAAAAATACCTAGTTCTAAGTACATATCCAAGAGAAATAAAAGTATACATCCTCCCAAAGATGTAAACAAACATTCATAGCATCATTATTTATAGCAGCCAAAAGGTTGAAACAACTAAATATCCATCAACTTGATGAATGGAAAAATAAAATGTGACATGCCAATACAATGAAAAGAAGGAATGAAGTATTGACACATGCTACAACATGGATGAACCTTTAAAAACATTATGCCACCTGAAAGAAGTCAGTCACAAAAACCACACAGTGTACCATCCCATTTATATAAATGCCCAGAAAAGGCATGTCTATAGAGGCAGGAAGTAAACTGATTAGTGGTCGGCTAGGGTTGAGAGAGCTGGCAAAAGGAGAGTGGCGATTGCTAACAGGCAGAGAATTTCTTTGATGGGGACAGAAATGTTGTAAAATTTAATTGTGGTGATGGTTCCACTACCTTGTGACTATACTAAAAGAAATTCAAATGTACACTTTAAATGAGAGAATTATATGGTATAGTAATGACAGCTCAATGTAGCTGGGAAGAAAAAAAAAAATTATGACCATTTTTTGGAACATGTAAAATGTCTCCTAACAAATTAATTTTTTATTTTATTTCCCCCCCATCCCTGTGTATCCCCTCTATGCCCTTATCCACTCCCCCATCCCGCTCTACCCCCACCCGTAACACACCGCTGTCCATGTCCGTGAGTTCTCTCTCTCTCTTTCCCCTGTTTTGCTTAATCCCTCCACCACCCTCATTCCCCCATCCCCAGGACTGTCTGCCTGTTCTCTATCTTGATTTTTAAATGTTATGCTCATTAAACTAAATACTTAGAATATGTCATTAACAAAAATAAAGCATTCCGTATAAGTAACATTTTTTATTGATTAATAATTTCCACTTAAAATGTCAATACTTTCCCTTCAATTTTAGATATTTTGGTTAGAAAAATCTCTAAACTTTGTCATAAATTTACACAATTTTTTTGCAGAGTTTAACAAAGTTATGTGATACTTTTCCTGAAAGTTGTAGTCAATAATATGAACATTGTCTTCAATATTATCACATAATATAGTTTAAATGTGATATCAATATAAATTTGGCTTATAAGAGAAGTTGCCCTAAAGATTTCTAATATTCTTTGATAGTAAAGCTCATTAAATATCATCCAAATAAGAGTAAAATAATAAATCTTATTTAAGGGAAAGCTTGAGTTCCTATGAATAATGTATGTGACCTTAATGCTAACATGTTGTGAGATCAGTTTTGACTATTCAGATGTCCTTTCCCTCAAGTTTTGGTTCTTTTCTCTGTTTTGTGTAAGTTTGTCAGACAATAAGGCAAATGTGCTATAATACCCTAATTTTCAATATTCTGTTATACTGAACTTAGTAAGATTTCCATATCTATTTTCATTCCACAGGGGATTAAAATTACTGCATGAAGGTTGAGAGCTATGGGGGTGGGGGTGGGGCTGGAAGGGGTGGAGGTATTGAGCAAAACCCAAACAAGGAAACAAACTAATGGACAATAGTATGGTGATTGCTGGGGAGAAGGGGAATGGGGGAGATGAAGAAGGTTATAGGGGGGATAAATGGTGATGGAAGGAGACTTGACTTGGGGCAGTAAACACACAATACAGTATACAGATGCTTTGATGTGGAATTGTGCCCCTGAAAGCTGCACAATTTTGTTAACCAGTGTCACCCCAATAAATTCAATAAAAAGGAAAAAAAAATACAGAATGAATATCTATTTTTAGACTATGGTTTTAGGCAATGAATTCAGCTGCTAACATTTTCAAACTAAACATCAAAATGGGTTCAAAATCTGTGACGATCAATTTAGGGGTGTTATACAAGAGCAAGAAAAATTCAAAGATGCTAGAGAAAAACATAGACTGGATTCGCTTCTGTGGTTTTATTGACATTCCTTCCTCACACTGGTAAAAGTTCTTACTTAGTATTAGAAGTATGTGATCCTTTCTGTTCTTTGTGTTTACAATGGTATGTCTTCCAAACTTTTACCCATAGTATATATTATTACATGCCATATGAAATGAATATAAAACCTATTACTTGTCCAGTGTGCCCTTCCAAGGCAGTTATCTTCAACTTAATTTTCTTTAAACCTGACTTAATCCCTACAATTAATAATTTACCTACTTTACAAATATATTTTTTCAGTGTGTTATAATGGTAAGAGCTTGAATTTTGAAGTCAAATAGACTTACCTTGAGTTCTGGCTCAATTGTATACTGAGTATTTACTTGGTCACTTACTTAACCTTTTCAAACCTTTCTTCACCTACAAGATGGGAAAGATAATATCTACTTTGCAGATGTGCAAGGGGGTTAAGTTTGTCATCATCATTTTTTTTAAGTCCAATATAGTGCCTCTTACCAAAAAAAAATCACTCAATAACAGTTAATTCTCTTTTACTTAACTTCTTAGCCCACAATTTCCATCTTAATCAAACCGTTATCACTTTGCTTGATCTTTACTCAATGCCACTTTCTACTGACAGTCTTATCTTTCTAAAATACACCTCCTTCTCTGCTCAAAAATCTTCAATGCCTGGTTATGGGATTCACTTGGCAAACTCAAAATGGTTTAGCTTGACCTTTAAGTTTCTTCTTAATCTAGCTTCATTTTCCTTCCATTTCAGTAAAACTGATGTATATTTGGAATTACCTGTCTCCTTAAATTTGCCATTTTCCTAATGTCAGTCCTTAAAAAAACAAACAAACAAAAAAAGCAGGAATATTAACTTTTAGTTTGGTTTTCTTTGATTCCATGATTACATGTACTTTACAATTTTCTTTTCCATTAAACAATATAATAACATTTTCCTGTTTCAATCCTCACAACTATCCAGATCTCAATCTTTACCTACTTTGCAATACTTTTCCTATTCTAACTAGAAGCCATATCTCCCTTTCTCTAACCTCTTAAATGGTAGTTCTTAGAACTTACATGGTAATTAATTTTGTATTTTATTAAATGTTCTGAAGTATTTTCTATGATTTCTCTTTATATGTGTATGTCTTATGTATGCTTTTTATAAAGAAGCAAAACACACATGCAAAAAGTGCCACTTGTTCTCTAAGATCATTCGGAAAACTTCATTTGCTCTTCTTTAGTCAGTTTCCTTTCACTTCAACCAGCCAAGGGAGTTCTATCTACATTCCCAGGACTCTTCAAGTATGCATGTTTCTGAATCATCAAGAAAAGAAAATTCCATTGTATTCACCTTATAAAACAGAAAAGATTTTTGTAAATTATCTTCAAATCAATGAAAAGGTAATTTGTAGTATTTCACTTAAACGGGAAATGCTATTTATTCCAATGCCCCAATCTCAAAGCATGTTCATTTATTTCATTTTATGTTAATGGCATTTTAATTATTTGGGGGTTTTTGAGCATTTGTTTTTGAAAACCTATGTGCATAGTGCCAAGAATTATTAAATAAAAAGTACAACTAATGCTGGAGCTCACCTCTTATAATGATCCAAATATTTTATACATGCTCATTCCACACTTCATATCATTATCATCTATATTTACATGTCCATATGCCAATTGTACATAAAGGTCAATATATGTAACAAAAATTACAGTTGTGTATCCTAACTGGGGCTGAGTTATTGATCAAACTCAGACCTAGGTTTGTTCTCTTTTTCAAGTTGCAAAAATGAATATATATATATATATATATATATATATATATATATATATATATACACAAACTTCTCACAAGTACAAATTTATTCTCTAGGACAACTTTCATTTAATGCTAACTTTCAAATCCTATATTATCTGCCTTTACTTTTTTTCTCTCTCTTCTATTTTGGGGCATTAAAATTTGGGATATACTTGCTGATTTCCTTTGGACTCATGGTTTTTGTGCAACTGCTCTTGCACTAGATTTCCATGTTGCATGCCATACAAATCATGCCACTCCAGCCAAACCATGCACATAGTTCCAGAGTAAGAGTTTATTGAGCGGTCACTTTGCACAGAGAACTGACTTAGGCACTACAGAAGGATGCAAAATAAATATAAATGCATAGTTCTCAAGGAGCTTTCAAATTCAGTTGGAAAGGGCAAAAATATCAAACAAACATGAACTTTCCTGAAGGTTAATTATAATTAATTTTTAAAAATCAACATGTTACAGAGTAAAGTAACAAAAAGAATTGATAAAGAGTGTCTCATTGACCAAACTTTGGTCAGGCTTCTCTGAACTCTCTTTTCAACTAGGCCTGACTTTTGAGCTTCCATGTTCATCTCTTCATTGCCCAATGTTAGCAAGAATCCTGCTAAGTCAGTTCAACCAGGATCCCCCGCCCTCGATATCTGATCATCCTCAGTATATAACCAAGTTCCTTATTCCCACTGTCCCCAGGTGATGTCTGATTGCCCTGTGTCCCTCAGCAAGAATCCTGTTATGTCGCTGCACCAAAATCCACCTTTACCCCTGATGCTTCCTCTTTGTAACTTTCTGTCCACTGACCTCCACTTTGCTCCTTGGTTATAAATCCCTCTTTTCTTTGCTGTATTTGGTGTTGAATCTAATATCTATCCTCCAATACAAAACCCCATGAAGTAAGCCCCTTGAATAAAGTCTGCTTTATTCTCCTAAACAAGTGTCATAAATAAATTTTCTTCAAGATTGTTGGTGAAATATAAAATAAAGGACTGGATAGATTAAAGAAAAGGTCAATTTCTTTGGATTTAAGGAGACAAAATTTTAAGTAGTGAGCCTTGGAAGTAATGAAATGAATTAACAACAACAACAAAGTGGTTTTCTGTGAAGGGAAGAGAGAGATGGCTATTCAGAGGGAGATGGTCTATGAAAAGGCAGAGAGGAGAAATATGGAAACTGAAATTTAGGACTTAGCACATTGATTTAGTTGAAGCAGAGGGTTCAGAAAACTAAGGATGCTGAATTAATTGGTAGTACAGACTGAATGCTTGTCTAATAAGTTCCATGTATTAACTCACCACTGTGTGCAATTTGTGAATTGCATAAGGAAACAATAAAGTTCTTTGTGGAAAGTAACATATCCTTCTTTCAAATACAGATTCATAAGAATTTTTATACACAAGTCACTCTAATTGAGAATATGTGATAAGCTGATTCTGACTGTGCCAAAAGGTTGCTATCTATAGATTATATAGGTTGTCCAGTGCTTGAAGGAAGCCTGGCAGAAAGTCTCTATGGATGGTATTCCAAAGACAGACAGATACAACTAATAGTACCCAAATAGTTTCAGATATTTGAATATGAGAAATATATCTAGATGCTTTCAAAGTACTGTAAAACAGAAGCTGATAATCATATAGACAGAACAAAAAGTTCAGGAAGCAGGGAAGAAAGTAGGCATTCCATACTTGGTAGCATTGATAAAGGGAGCTGGGTGACTAAATCAAAAGGATGGAACATTAGGAGAGTTATGGCTGAGCCATGAGAGGAGCTCTGGTATCCAGACAAGGCCAGGAGTCTGCTGAAGCTGGGCTGTTATAAGGCTGAGGAAGTTCTCTATACTGTCTTAATAGGTTAATGCAAGCTCATAATGATCTTAAACATCATCATAATCGTGAAACCTGGAAAAAACAAGTGTACGAATAATTTTATTTTTCTTCAGAACTAACCACCTAAGATCATTTGTCATAGAATTATTACACTGTATCACTCTTCCTTCCATTCTCAGTTCCTTCTGTTTTCTCTGTGGCTTTGTATTGACTGCCCTTAGAACTACTACACAGGTTTACCACTTCTTGCATCCCTCCTCTCCAATGTAGAATATTTCCTATTTTTATATTCTGCAGTATGGCCAAGAGGCCAAATTAAGTACTTACTGTCATCAAATCACTGCCCCTGACTGCTGGGGTGGGTGCCACAGAACTTCCACACAGCTCCCAGGGGCTCCATCCCACCTGAAATACCCACTTAGAAACTCTCCAGTGGAGAAGAAAATATTGCAAAACATATTGAAAGTCACCAAACAAATGAGGGTGGTAAGCACAGTGGGATGGACCAGAGGAACAGAACACTGAAGAGATAATCAGGAAACTACACAGCCTGGAAACACAAAGATAGCTGAACCTAGAGCAATAGAGGAATTGTGCAGCAAATGCTTCTGACGCCTTCAGCTATTTCAAATTGGTCTTGTCAGGGTTTCCTAAAAGGGAACAAACTCTGTTCTTGATGTGAGCAGACATGATTTAAAACCCCAGCTGTGATATTAGCTGCTTGTGTAATCTTGGACAAAGCAACAGAACAGTCCCTAGTAGGAGATAATATTGACCCACTTCACATATATAATGTACATGGAATGTGCACTGACCAGAAGTATAAAATTATATTTTTAATTTCTAAGAGTTTTTATACTTTTTAAAATAAACTGCATGTTAGAGCCTAAAGACTTTAACTATATGGATATATATATACCTATGGTGTTCCTGTTAGTGTCTGGGTCCAAACAAAATTAATTGAAAATGGTTACATTTACCAAGATTAGGAATTGACATTCATTCCCTCAGACACAGTAACATACTTTTAGTAAATAAATGGAAAAGGAGCCTAATCGGAGTGGCTCAGTTGTTGAGTGTAAACCTATGAACCAGGAGGTTGCAGTTTGATTTCCTGTCAGGTCACATGCCTGGGTTTGGGGCTTGATCCCCAGTAGGGGACATGCAGGAGGCAGCCCATCAATGATTCTATCATCATTGATTTTTTTATCTCTCTCTCCCTCTCTCTTCCTCTCTCTGAAATAAAAACATATTTTTTAAAATTGAAAAAGGATTTCTAAATAAGTGATAAGTGTGCAAGCATACATTTTGCATATGAAAGCACTTGTCAGATTAAAAATTCAAACACAATAAAAAATATTTTCAAGAATGGGCCATAGGCCATTGTTTCAAAGATGGAGTTGTACTATTGTTATTTAAGAGATGTACACTGATAATTAAAAAACTAATTTTCCTTCCAGTGTTTTAGATAGTTTCAAAGAAAAGCAAGTGACCTTCAATGACTCCTCCTTCCACCACCTTCCTCACTCACCGCTAGCAATACCTTCACTGTCTCTCTCTAAATGTCTTGAGAAGATATGTCATACATTTGCTCTCTGTTGAAGAAAGAAGGAAAAGACAACTTTTGTGTGATCACAATGAATAATTACCCCTAAGATGTTCTAAAGAAAGTCAGGTATGATAGCAACTGAGGCAGCTGCTTACTCACCTTTGTAGTATCAATAAATCCCAGGGCTGTAACCATTAATATGCACGACAGAGGTAAAATTAATAAATGCAGATTATCATTCAAGGTCAGTATAATGAAATAAGGGCACCTATGTTATTATTATATCCATCAAAGTCTTTTTTTTTTTTTTCATTTAAAAAAGTATAGATTTCCTTTATAATCTTTTCAATGATTCTGATTTCACAGGAACTGATTATGGTGGATTCTAACAAAGGAAAAAATGCAACCATTGATTGATAATATGCAGTTAAGAAAGAGGTAATCATCGCCATTAGTTTAACAATAAAATGGCCACCAATTCTCAAAGATATGAACATAGTAATCATTTCAAAGAAAAATAGCAACAAAAGTGACAATTACTGAGGGAAAGGGTCCTTAGGAAATGACAATATAAAACATGAGCCTTGCTGAAAGGTACTGATTAGCTACAGAAGTAGAGTGAAAACATAAAGAGAAAAATGGAGAGAAAAGAAACACCAACACTATCAATACCTATGAGCTTAGCTTCTGACAGTTTGTCAAGTCAATAAATAAATAAATAAATAAATAAATAAATAAATAAAATAAATAAATAATAAATAAAAGTCACCCTCACTACTACGGCATCTGCATCACTCTGGGATTATATATGAGCTATGGAATGACTCAGTGTGAAGTAGTTGTGAGCATAAACTCACAAGGAAGGCTGCCTGGCTTCCAAACCTGCTCCACCACTTACTAGCTGTGTGGTCTCCAACAGTGCCTTACTTTCCTCACCTGCAACATGGGGGCATCAATGCCTACTTCACTGGGTTTTTATGAGGATTAGATAAAAGATAGTACCTATGGCATATGGTAAGCACTTAACCAATATCATCTTTTAATATATAATGAACTCAAAATAACTACAACACAAATATGACCAGACTATATACATCCCCATGAGTGCTATTCTTCAAAGTCATTTTCAGAGGACACTGCTCTGGCATTTCTGGTAGTATTTTTAGGATCCCTTTATAGGAGCTGGTTACTGTACAACCTCAGGAAACATTGAGGGGTTTTAAATAATAATTACAAACTTTTGTAGACCAAATTGATTCTGAAGTCAGTTTATTTTCTTCAATATGTGAACAGATACTTTGAGACAAAGACAAACAGAGTGAAGTTGCCTGCTTTGGTCTCACTGTTGTTTTTTCACCCCATGCTACTGGTTGCAGGGGAAAAATAGGAAGTTAGAGGTGGAAGCTAAGGATGTTTGACTCTATTGTGCATTGGGATCTTTGTGGCCAGAACAGGCCACTGTTTCTCTCTGTCTCTCATCACTGTGTATCAGGCACCTCTTATGTTCGTAGAACCCCTCTCTATTCCTCTCCCTTATCTTTTGGTGCAGAAATATATTAAAAGTTGCTCTAAATTGTGCTGTTTAGTAAATCATTCAAGGTGTTTAATTGTTTTAAAAACTTTTGCAGCAGAAAACACTTTTTGTTCAAAGGTCATCATGTGAGCATAACTTTGATTAACATATACTTTAAATATCATTCTGATGTTATCTTCACCATTAGCTAGTTTATTAAGATTAATCATAGGAAGAGAGCAAAGGGCAGCCAGACAGTATAAGCATGGTCACCTGGGGAACTTCACCAGGAAGCCACAGCTTCACACTCCCCAGGGAACCACCTACCCATTCCCGGCATATCACTGAGGGAAGGGATCAAACAAAGGGGGAGATGGGCATGTGTGCAGTGAAGTCAGGGTGATGTAGAGATGGTACTTGTCTGTCAGTCTAGCCTGGGAAAAAAGATCAATGACTAGGAGAGTGGAGAACTGTAAGTGCATGAAATTTTGGAAGGGTAAAAATCCCCAAAGAGTTCTCCCTTTCTTGCCTTCTAGTTCCCCCTTATGCTCTCTCGTTCTGTGACCCTCACTCACCCAACATGTGGCCTTAAGCAGCCATATAGTCCATGGCCAGGTGGACCCCACACACAATGGACTAAAGGACTGCAACTAGCCTGATGCTGGCAGGACCCAGCTCCACCATGGAATGGAAACTTTGGACGCTGGCTTTGCTTCTAGCTCTGCTGAATCCCCAGTTGCACCTCTTCCAGGACAGGACTAAGGGAAATGGGATTTTACAAACACAGACAGGTAATTCCACCTAAATAAAAATAACTTACCCTTCTGTGCGAGTCTTAGAAAATTCTTTGTCTCAAGATATCATAACGACCCCCCAGCACCCAGTGGGGAAGGGGACCCACACTTCCACCAGTGGATACCCCACTTCCACTGATAACAAGGGCATATGCCTAGGTTCTGGGTTTGATCCCTGGTCAGGTCATGTGTGGGAAACAAACAACCAAAAGACATTTCTCTCTCTCTCCCTCTCTCTCTAAAAACCAATAAAAACATATCCTTGGGTAAGGATTTAAATATATATATATGTATATATGTATATATGTATATATGTATATATGTATATATGTATATATGTATATATGTATATATGTATAATATATATGCATGTGCCTACTCTAACAAAAAAATATAATAATCCCTTACCCCCTATTTCTTTTCTCTCACTGATGAGCATCTATAATTTGTTCTTTCATTTTTCACATCCATTCAATATTTTAACCCCCTCAAACCTGGTTTCTGACCAAACCAATCTCATTCTACTCATGCAAAGGTCATTAATAGCTTCCTTAATGCCAAATGCAATGGCATTTCCTCCAGTCTCATTTTTCTCTGTCTTTCTGCTGGATTTCACACGTATTTTCTTCATCCTTGAATTGCTTTCCTCCACCCAACCCAGCCCCATTTTTTGGTGTGACATTACAAATCTTGATTCTGAAAGATTTGTGTCCTATTTTCTGTATAACTACTAGTGTTCTTCAAAGTCAGTCCTAGATCCTTTATTCCTCTTGATCTGTATGCCCTCTCTCACACTGCCTATTTTATTTCTTTTCATGATTTCAACCCTCTTCCTATGCTGCTGACTCCCAAGTCTACTGTGCGGGAGAAACAAGCTTTCCTCTGCCCTCAAGGTTCTTTGGCTGGTCTAAATAATCTAATAGATGTGAGATAACCAAATTTAATATATACATATGTATTGGAACACCACATACATGAGAGGGTCAGAGATCCCACATGCAGGAGATGTCCAGAGATATAAAGAGGTACTAAGGTTTAGAAGACATCCTGAGATAGAGATGAGGTAATGCACCTGGGGCTTCAAAGGGTCATTGTAGGATGATAAGAACAGGCATTTAGTGAGTGGAAGTTTGTCCTGCCCTGTAGATAGGTCAAAAGGGGTTACCTCTGTAATCTGTTATCATGGGCAAGGCCCCTGATTCTAGGTAGGTAAAGGGAGGGGTAGAAGTTTCTTTTGAGCTTGTGGCCTAAAGCTGCCTTTAGGTAGCACATAGAGTTCTAGCCAGCATCAAACTGTCTTGAGAATAAAGCCTTGGGTCTGTTGATCAAGGGAACTGGGTTTAGGTCAAATTAAGGATAACGTATTGATGTCTGCTGTGTTTCAGTCCAGGCCCATAAAAATGGAATGACCCTACCAACCACACAACACTAGACAGAAGGACACCATGGCCAACATCAGGATCTGATAGAATGATCAGCACTCCCTACCCTGACCTCAGCCAATTAATAGAGCCTACGGACCCAACTCCATTCGTCACCATGATTAATAAATTTCCCCTATATAAGCAATCCCCTGGAAGCCATGGGGGAGCCAGATCTTAGAGTGCCAGCGCACCTGTGTCTCCAGGCTTGGTGCTGTTTCCTTAAATAAACCTTTATTTTCTTTCCTGCAAACTCCTGTTTGCATTTTATTGAGCTTTGATACATGCAGGTGAATGAACTCCCTTTTAGTTCGGTAACAACAGGAAGGATTTTACTTTTCATCCCTTCATTTTTTCCTTCTCCAGCTAAGAAAACCATGAATCAATGATTTATTCATGTCATAGAGACTGTCTCTTGCTCTTGACAGAGACCACTCAAGAAGCTGCTTAATCCTGACCTGGATTCTCTCCCTTATGAAAAAAGCTTCACATGTGGGTTTCTGATCCTAGCAGCCTTATGTCCATTATTTTTTCACATAGACTGACCTCATTCATTCAGTCCAAGTCTATCTTTCAAGCCTTTTTTTTTGTCTGCTTGGAACCCTTAGATCCTGTTTTGTATTGATACTCAGGAGAGGCCTATTCCCAGAACCCCTGGTCTGTTGACTCAGGCTCAACACAATCCAATATCCTCTGTTACTGGACAGGACATGAGAACAGTGTTAAGAGGCCCTCAGGAGAGAGAAAATAAAGCAAAGGACTTGTACCCCTTATTCCTTAATGATGTTTGCTACTTGTCTCTCCAACTTGGAATATTGTCAGCTTCAACAGTCTTTCAATAAGATATTCTTCTACAAATGAAACTTATCCTTCGTAGAAAGACACACTTGATTTTACAATGCCTCTCACATACCAATGCTCTCTCCTACTTGTGTACATTCCCACAATTCCATCTCCACATGAACACTACATCTTGCCTACCTTACTCCTTTACTAAGATGTGCTTGGTATCCATTCAGCCTTTTGAAATTCCATAACCAATTCAGACTCTCTTTTTCTTAGGATATTGAAATCCAAACTCTGAGATGTCAGTCAACATTTGCTAGGCCCATAAACTGAGGATACAAAATCTTAGGAGTTTGGATGTCAGTTGTAATCTTCCACCATGTGTAATAAAGTAAACAAAGCTGATCCCAGGAAAAAAGAGAGTGACACAGGCACACACAGAAGAGTCCAGGTGGGGGAATCGGTGGCCCCAGAGAAAAAGAGAAAGACAGAGCAAGGCCACTTTCATTCTTAGCTCTTGGTGCCTAAGTGTAACTCCTGATCATACTATGGCCTAGTCTGCCTCCTTTCAGTACAGGATTCTTTCTGCTGAAGCTGGCTGAGTGAATGTCTTTTAGTTGCTTCCATGTGATACCATTGTAATTAGCTAGTTATTAATAATAATAAGGAGCAAAGGGAAGGCCAGACATAGTAAGCATCACTTGGGCAGCTTCACTAGGAAGCTGCAATTTCACACTTCAGGGAACCACTGGCCCATTCCTTTCAGAGCACTGGGGGAAGGGACTGGATGAAGTGGAGATGGATACATGTACAGGGAAGGTGCCTGTCAGTCAAAACTGAGAACAGAGATCATTGACCAGAGTGGTCAGGGCCACTGCAAGCCCACAAAAATTGGGGAATACATAATCTTCTAGACAAAAGAGCTTACTCTCTTGGCTCTTGGTTCTCTGGTTCCTTTGTTTACTCTGCTGGTGTTCTCTCCATAGTCACCCGGCCCTGTATATCCCACATGCAATGAATTGATGGGCTACAGCTGGGAGGACAAACTGAGCTATCCTGATGCTGGACTGGATTGTGCCCTAACATGAAGTGAAAACCCTGGGTACTGACTTTGATTTTAACTGCTGAAAGCAAAATGGGACTTCTATGGTGAGACTGAAGGATATGGGACTTTGGAAGCTCAGGGGTGTAATTCCACAGAAATAAAGCTTCCTACAACATCTCATTCTCCCATCTGAGTCTCAGAAAATTCCTTTTCTCGGGATATCAGAAGAAGCCCACTCTCACTAGCAACTGGTACAGGGGATGCATTCTTCTCACTGATAACACATGGGTCCTAACCAAGACAGTGACTAAAGGTCACATTTTATCTTACATGTGAAGTCTTCCTGAATTATTCCTTATTGATTCCTGAGTCTTAGAAATCCCATTGCAAAGAGGCTTTTAGTCACAAAAGTCTGTACTAATGATATAGGGTTATGCCTTGTTTCTGTCTTAGTCACAGTTTGCCACCAAGATTGTAAGCTCTTATGATCAGCCTCAAATAGTTGGTGTTTCATAATAGCTTTTAATTAGCACTATGTAAGTTTTGATCTATGAGATGGAAACATAAAATGTTATATAAATTTTGCATAGAGAAACATATGTATAAACATGTAAATTTGTTGATTCTTAACATAGGGGAGGTATTGTGCAAATAAATTTTTAATGTCCCCATACTGACATATAATGACTAGAAAAATACTTAAAAATACATTGTTTATGGTTTTTAGGATGATCTTACTAATTTTTGTGATTTTAAATGGCATGTGGAAATACTTTTTTCAACCAATAGATATTATATTATAGTCAGACTGTAATGGGTCTTTATAAAACTGCTGTCTAGGAATGTGCTCAGACACTGAAATAAAGAAAGAATAAAATGCTGTGTGAACAATGACAAAGAACTTAACTTTCCTTTTTTGGTGGAAAAAAAAAGCTTTAGGAGAACAAAGCCACCCTACTCACCCCCTGCAGCTGTAGAAATGGGAAGGTAACACTCTGCCTTACTTTGCAGTCTTTGGGCCTCAGGGTAAAAAAAAGGGGGGCGGAGGAGAATTTCCCAGAGAGCTGTGAATAGAAACTGTAGCCACAGTCAAATACTTCAAAATGCCTAAGGGTAGAGGATTTCAACATAATTCCTTCAAATACAAATGACTATTTAAGAAATAGAACCAAAGGACTTTAGAAAGATAATCAGAAAGAAGTCATTTGACTAAGTAGTATTAAATTTACTCACTCATGCTGAAAAAAACAAGGTGGGCTGGCTCCTCCAATAAACTCATACAATAGAGAAGTCATCAGCAGAGTTGGAGGACTGGCCTCTTTGAGCTGGAAATTCTCTAGACACTCTCCATTGCTTCTCCCCCTTTTTAATCCTTGAACTTCAACATTTGAGTAGTTGATTACCTAACTACTCAACTTAAAACTGTCTGTAAGAGCAATAACAAGTGAAAAATAAAAGGCTTAAATCTCCCTACTGCAAATAGGAAAAAAGACTTCTCACTCCCTTTTCTTGGAGCATTTTCTTTAGAAAACTTGTATTTTAAGTTCTTTCTGTCTCTTTGAAATATATGTAACTCTTTTTAAAAGCTATATAAACCTCTTGCAAGCTTTACAATCCAGCGATGTCTTTATCAATGATTGGGGGATCAATTCTTTGAAATGTAATCAAGGAAATGGTACCCCATCTCCTAGTTTGGGTGGGTGGGTAAGAGTTAAACTTCAGTAGATGCCTAGCACCAAAACTACCTTCTGTCATAAAGATACATTTATTTGCCTTTGGATGAGCCAGCTAGCTAATACAAATGGTCATTCCAATTACCAAATGAATTTAGGAAGACCTATGTGTGACAAATAGTGTTATCAAGTTCTCTTATTTGAGGATTAGTTGTTTATCTTGAGAACATGTATGAAAAGTTATGTATAAAAGTGAGAGATTTCTTTCTCTTTGCAATCACTTGGCACATTGCCTGTCATGCACATCATATCCTGGATTAATGCTTTTTCAGTAATAAAACTGTGTTCTTTTTCTTCCACCTTCGTGACGTTAACTTAAACAAGGAAGCCATTAGACTGAGGTGGCTCTAATGGTTTGATAGCAACCAAAACCTAAACTAGAGTCAATGCACAGGAATCCTAGGAAAGGAAACTTGAGAACAATTAATCAAAACAGCCAGTGAGATAATTTCCTTGCTTGCTTCCCTATCTCTTCTATAAATACCTGTCCCCTAACTCCTTTGGTGGAGTGCTCCTAACCAATTTTAGATTGGGGCTGCCTGACTCAAATGGATGTATGTAAAAATAAACTCCTGATAATTTTAATGTGCCTCAGCTTTTCTTTTAACAGTCTGGATTTTTCTGGGTATGGAAAAGCTTTTGTTTTTAATTATATTTCCCCAACACCAGCTCTTGGCTTCTGGAACACTAATTTATCCTGGATTTTCTCTTTCCCCTCTGCCAGTTCCTTTTTAGTCTCCTTGGTTGAATTTTCTTTCCTGCCTTAGAATAGACCAGATATTTCAAGGTTTGGTTCCCCTCTAACTTTCCAAATCTAGTCCTTGCCATTTCTAGCTCTTCCACCCCGCCCCCATACAGCGCCTGCACACTTTGCAATCTAACATGTTACTAGAGAGATGGAAGGTGAGTTTTGACACTTTGCCTTCAAGGTGCTGTTTTTTTCCTGGCTGGAGTCATAGTCTCCTCTGGTATGATCTCTTCTGTTAAACTTTTCCTGACCAGACTCTGTAAACAGTTAATTATTCCCTTCACTGCCAACTGTGCTCTGATTTCATGCTACCCAAGCAATATCCTAATTGTAACTGCATAAAATGTAGATTTGCTGAAGGGAGAAAATGCACCAGTCTGCTCCGGAATTCCTGTTCCCTTGACAGGGATTCCTCATTATGAAATTGGCTGACACTGTTTTGCCATAGTTTTTGTAAACCAATTTCTGTGAGTAGGTGAGTATGAAACTTCTTCTAAGAAGAGGAATGATCCATTCAGAATTAATTCTGAATTTTGGAGGCTGTGTAGGCCAGATCCAAGGTAATGACATCTTTTGGGACTCCGTGGATGCCATTTAGTTGGACTTCCATGGTTATATGCCAACCTCACTTCCCTTTAAACATCTATTTAAATTGCACTTGTTCTAGTCACAGGTATACATATAAATACTACACACTAATCAAGACAAGTCATTTCTTTGATCTTGGTTTTGTCAATTTATAAAATGTCAGGTTTGACCTTAATTATCTCTAAAAGTCATTCCCACAGTAAAGGACAAGAATCTGAAAATGTTATCCTAATTTGCAATGTCAACATCAGTAAGTACCAGGAACCCCAAGGTATATAAAACTAATGTCAGACATTCAATTTCCTTCTTTGTGAGCAGCTGTAACTATAAACCGCCTTCCACACAGTATCTCACACCCTTGATACAGGCAGCTGAGGAACATTAAGCAGTGGTTTTTATTTAATAAATTTTTTCCAAACAAATTTTCTGGATCCCTTCCTTCCTTCCTTCCTTCCTTCCTTCCTTCCTTCCTTCCTTCCTTCCTTCCTTCCTTCCTTCCTTCCTTCCTTCCTTCCTTCATTCCTTCCTCCCTCCCTCCCTCCCTCCCTCTCTCTCTCTCTCTCTCTCCTCCCTTCCTCTCTCTCTTTCTTTCTTTTTGTTTGTTTTTAATTCTCCCCTGAGGATATTTTTCCTATTGCTTCTCAGAGAGTGGAAGGGAGAGAGAGAGAGAAACATTGGTGTGATAGAGACACATCAGTTGGTTGCCTCTCGCACTCGGTCCAGTCAGGGCTGGGGATCAAGCCTGCAACTGAGGTACGTGCCTTTGGCCGAAATCGAACCTGTGGCCCTTCAGTCAGGGGGCTGATGCTCCAACCACTGAACCAAACCAGCTGGGGCATGGATCTATTTTTATCATTAAAAGAATTAAAGTTTAGGAAAAAGTAGGAAGAAAAATAAGTCCATTTAATTATATTCGCCCAGATTGCCTGTTTACCTGCTTTTCTTTGACCCTCTGTTTTCCATCCATGAAACAGAAAATGCAAAGTCATAACTTCTTTCATGGTGAAGATAATAACATCACAGGGGGGAAAAGTTTAAATGTAATAAAAATGCTATTTATTTGTTAGCATCTTACATTACTTTTCTAATTGCTTTCATATCTTTTCATTCATTTGAGCTTTTAAACAATCCATCATGGTAGGAGCAATATATTTTACTGTTGTTTTTTTGAAGGTGACTAAGCTATTGAGGTTTACAATGACCAACTGAAGGACAGTAGTTTGTTACAGTCTGGACCAGATCAGGAGAAAGCATCTGAAACATCTTTGAAAATGTCTTGACTCCACATATTTACTGATCAGAAACCACCTTTGAAGTTAATGGCAACTGTGTTAACCATTTAACCAAATCAGAAAGCATATCATATACAGGAGGTTATTTGATTATAACTGGAAAAATGTCTTAATCCAAGACCAGAGAAGCTTCTATATTACAATTTGAGTAGATACATCTGGCATAAAATGGAAAGAATATATAATGTTTCCTTTCATATATTCTAATATGTATGCTTTTTTTTTGGAGTTAGTGGTTCTCTTTAAAACCATAACAGTTAAATCTGAAAATTTCATAACCACATAATTATTAAACTGTTTGGATATATTCACATGGTTAAAATATAAAGTGACCAATTAAAACAAAAATATATTATGATTATGAATTCTGCTCAAAACCACAATTGATGAAAAGTTTTAAAATGAAACAGTACTGACTACACATGTAAAGTTATGTGTTAATGAATGAAAATAAAACTATTTCTGATACGCCTAGATACCGATATATTTCAACATAAATCTCAGACTTAAACAAGTAAAACTTCTAACCAAATAAACGGTGAAGAATTTCTAAAAATGTTTTAAATGATTTATACCAGTTTTGAAAGTGACTTCCCAAAGCAGAGTTATGGCCCAAAGTGTAGCTGAATATCTATTTCTCCATAGTGTTCTGTACCAAATAAAAAAATATTGAGTCACATGACAATCTGTATCTACATGTTATATTTTGTCTATAACGCATTTAAATTTCTGATTGTATGGCAAGTACAAACATAATGTTAAATGTGCTAGAAAGCAACAATTTTCAATGTTTCATCATAAAGTATTAAGTTATTAGAGGATGGTGTTATTCTGCATAAACATAATTCTTGGGAGTGAAAATGGAAACCAGGAAACAATTTTAAAATATACACTATGATCTCAGCACAATAAACATGACCTAATTATGAAAATGTCCACATTAATAACTCACTTATTACATATCATGGGATGAGCAATGCTCATTTAGTAGATTTTTCTTGGTAAAGTGTAAGAGCTGAGAACGAGTTCAAACCCATTGAGTCAGGCAGACCTGGGTCCCAGTCCGACTCTACTAACTGTTGCTTGTGAGAGCTTAGGTAAATGTTTTAACCTTCTTACACCTCATTTCAGTAATTTATACTATGTGAAAAAGTACATTCTTAGGAGGCTTGTAATGGAGATGATAGAAACTATATATATTTTTTCTGATACATGAGTACTTTATAAATGATAGCTATTGTTAAACTATAATTATTTTTCCCATTTACAGCTGAGAAAATTGAGTATCAGAGTATAAGGAATTCCCTTAAGAGCACACAGTTCTTAAATAGGAGAGCTGCGTGTTGAACTCAGGTTCTCTAATGTTCCATCCCATGCAGTTTGCAGGGCACCGCACTGCTTCAAAATGTCCCTCCTTGTGCAGCACACACTTCACCTTTTCCATTGTTTCTCCTAGTTACATAATTGCATGCCACTTTTTCTTGATTTTGAATCTTTATGTGGTACACAATTTGTAAGATACACTTTAGTATTTTATTATTTCTAGCTGTGCACATTGTCACTTTTGCAATAAAACTGCAAATTTCCTGAGGGAAAATAACAGACAACTATCCACAGCTGCATCTGTCTCTACCTGTGCACTAAACAAGTACCCTCGTTGTATTTTATTATAGAAAAAAGTTTACTCTCTCAACAAATCATTAGGGTCTACGTGAATTAATTTCATGGTAATTTCTTGTTACTGAAAATAATTCCAGAGGTCGTGAGTAACACATAAGGGAAACTTGCAGAAGAAAAAATTACCATCAAGTATACAGAAGAAAATGTCAAAGATAAGAAAAAAGAAAGAAGTGCATATCCATCTTTAGGAGCAGAGTGAAGAAAAAGACACAACGGAAGATGGAGAAGTGGGAGAACTGGGACTGACGTGGTTTTATTGAACACAGCCAGGTGGGAATAAAAAGATAAAGAGCCAACAGAGGCTGCAAAGTGAGAAAAGCAGGTAAAGGCACTTGAAATTGGGAATGTCTATTTGCATAGTAGGAACAGGGAGAATAAAAGACAATCCAATCTCTGATTCTTAGTACTCAAAATAAGCAGCCACTTCTCCGTTAGCTTAGAAATAGATTTATTTTCATCTGTTTTGAAACCTTAGAAAATTCTTTACATGATTGAGTCAGATTCTAGTGCACTTTAAAATGCCATGGTGACTAGAGTGTCCAGCTCGAGGGAAAATGTCTTTCTCTCCCCTGGCCGCACATAATAGGTGCTGGAGCAGGTTGCCGAAGCATGTAACATGGAAAGAATTGCTCAGCAAAGAGTGGATGTTCAATAAATATTTCTTTACTTCCAGGAAGAGTTTACAAGATGTTCAGGAAACAAATGATGCCTGATATTTAAAAGAAAAGCAATGCTATATGACAATATATACTACGTATAAAATTTGGGATGCAAAAATAGCAAGCTTTAGGATTTCAGAGGAAAGGAAAATCACCATGGGTCAGCTATGTGGTTAAAGAAGGCACACAAAAAGAAGTGGGTCTGGTCACCACCCATGTCTCTTAGTGTGGTGCGGAGAAACGTAATTAAGTAATGACACCTAAAAGGCTGACCCTTGGCACAAGAATAGCATGCATCTCCAATTTACTTCCTTTTTTTTCCCCTGACAGAGTTCTGCCTGTTTGAATGCATAATGTTCTGATAAAAATAATCTTGTTCACAGAACAATCATATATAGAAAAAAAATTCAAAATCTAGAGCATTTTTAAAATGCCTATTTATTATGAAAAAAATCTATTGAAACACTCATATTTCTATTCTATGTTTTTCCTGTTCCCATTACAATTTAATGTTAAAATCCTTATTTTCCAGCATATACAGGGTGGGGCAAAAGTTTACTCTTCTATGATTATTTATGACTTGTATTATTTTCAGTGCAAACAACAGTAACCTACTTTTGCCCACCCTGTACACTCCTGGTTGCAAGCTACCAGAGGCACCATTTAATCTGACTCCTTCCCAAAACTCACCCAACCTTACACTCATTGTTTAACTCTCTTCTCATGATTATCATTATTTACAAATTATTTTCTGTGACATCTTTTCCCAATTGCCATTTTTGCAGAGCAGAATTTTAGACTGCCTTCCTTTCCCTCTATATTTATACACTTATATCTGGTTCTGGCTGGAAATCTTCCAGTGAAATCTGTTTAGCCAATAATAAAATATACTTTGTAGTGTTTATATTGATGACACCAACAATGAACAAAACAAAAAACAAAACTGGAAGGAAAACAACACATCAGTTTTAAAATCCTTGATGGGGAGGCAATATTTTCCCTCTATGCTCCACTACTGTTTCAAGTGATTTCTTTGCCTAATTATAGTAGTGAAATCTCAATGAAAGCATGCCAAATAAATTAATAAACTACCAAATACAGAGACAAAACAATTGCTCATGTTTTTGTTTTATCTATTCAATTATTCATTAATTCTTTTATTCATTTATTCCAAGAGGCACTATTGGGATAAAAGAATGGAACACTAGCCCAGGCCAGTTGCTCAGTGGTTAGACCATCAGCCTGCAGACTGAAGGGTCCCAAGTTTGCTTCTGGCCAAGGCCACATACCTCGGCTGCAGGCTCAATCTCTGGCCCTGGTTGGGATGCGTGAAGGAGGCAACCAATTGATGTGTCTTTCTCACATCTATGTTTCTTTCTTTCTCTCCCCATTCCATTCTCTCTGAAAAGCAAAGAAAAAAACATCCTCAGGTGAGGATTGAAAAAAAAAAAAAAGAATGGAACATTAGCCTTCTAAGGCAGTAAAAGTCTATTAAGAAAAATGGTGGGAATATGTATAATCAAACCAGACATTGAAAGCTTAGGGTGCTGTAAAATAAGACTCAGAAATATAAAGTGATGGGAGTTAAGGGGAGGGAGAGAGCAAACCAAAATTTCTTCTGCTTACCAGATGAAGGTGATAAAATAGTCTAATTATGTACAACCAGCATGATTAACCTCAGCATTAGCTACTCACTAAAATGCTTGAATTTTTACTAATAAATTCCTATATAGTTTGGCTAGGTTTACATGTCAACAGTTACTGATTAAATGGAATCAGA
Source organism: Miniopterus natalensis (assembly GCF_054644295.1). Taxonomy (NCBI): domain Eukaryota; kingdom Metazoa; phylum Chordata; class Mammalia; order Chiroptera; family Miniopteridae; genus Miniopterus; species Miniopterus natalensis. The sequence goes on along the minus strand of NC_142081.1, from coordinate 104,601,738 downwards.
CTTGTGAGTTTGGGTCATGATCTTGTTGGTGCCAGGCTACCTGGCAGCAAATGACTGGCCAGGCCATAACCCATAGCTGCTGTGTTTCCCTCTCTATCCCCTCAGTCAGACCCCTTCACTCAGACCTGTGAGGTTCATCTTCCCCAGCCAGGGGCCCAGCACAAACATCTGAGAGTTCTTTTCCTGGAAACCCATGACAGCCAAAATCAGGTCTGGCTGGGCCACTGATTGCACTGAAATCATTTGGTCTGGCCTTGCCAAGGCCTCACCGAAGAGAAGCAGCTCCAACCATTAGGGGTGAGTTAATTAAATGTTTGACCAAATATAGCAGGCTAATTTTTAACTTGATAATTTTGTATGGCCCGTGAATGATGTTATAAATATCCAAATGGCCTTTCACAGCAAAAAGGTCCGTTCCCCCCCCCCCCAACATTAGGACATGGCCTAAAGGTATGAAAACCAGGGGCCATCAAATTCCATTTTGAGGTCAAAAGTTATCAGAAACATGTGGTTTATCAATGTCTATCTTATATGAATTAGGAGAAGTATGTAAGGCTTTTTCATGGTTTGTTTGTCATTTAGCAAATAAAATTTGTGTCTATGCCCATGTTCACAGATCTGCCGCAGGCAGCATCAGTGCATCTTTAAAAGGCATCACTCTCTCATCATTGATGTTTCTATCTCTCTCTCTCCTTCTCCTTTCCTCTCTCTGAAATCAATAAAGATATATTTTTAAAAATAAATACATAAATAAAAGGCATCAGAGACAGATTTCCAGACATCAGTGAGCTCCCAGTATATTTGGAAGGTAAGGAGAAAATTAATTCACAAACTAAGTGGTATTGTTTCCACAAACCTGATTTAGGTTTCCACAAACCCAAAAATAAATGACTGTTTTATACTAGGATACAAACCCTACAGAAAACAAAGAAACAAAGAAACAAACAAACAAAAACCAGGCAGGCTATCCTATCGGATTATTTTTGTTACAAGCAGAGGAGTAAACTTGTCCTTAGGTGCCACATCTCTGTCTTACCAGCAATATATTATCCTACCAATGCAACTCTATAAATGACACAAAAGTTCTCTTCCTAGATTACTGAGTATGTTTACTCTGTAATGTTGCTAGAACAATATGGGAAAGAAAGTGGCAGAGGAAAGGTTAAAAAAAGAAAAGAAAAACCAGGAGAAAAAAATATGAATAATTTTCCTTTAAAAATAGTATTTTGCATTTGTACAGCATTATGTAGTTTACAAAATATTATGTACACATTTCATTTTGGCTTAAAACTGTATGTAATAAGGAAATTACAAATGAGAAGATTGGAAAGCAGATAAATTTAAATATGTGTCCATTAAGAAAGATAGCTAGCCTGGCCGGGCCTGGCTCAGCGGTTGAGCCTCGACCTGGGATCCAGGCCATTAGGGTTCAATTCCCAGTCAGGGCACATGCCCGGGTTGCGGGCTCAACTAATGACTCTCTCATCATTGATGTTTCTCTCTCTCTCTCTCCCTCTCCTTTCCTTTCTCTGAAATCAGTAAAGATATACTTTAAAAAAAAAAAAAAGATAGCTAGCCAGGCTGGGCATGGCTCAGCGGTTGAGCATCGACCTAGGATCAAGGAGATCGCGGTTGGATTCCTGGGCAGGGCACTTGCCCGGGTTGTGGGCTCGATCCCCAGTCGGGGAGCGCAGGAGGTTCTCTCTCTCTCTCCCTCTCCCTTCCTCTCTCTGAAATCAATAAAGATATAATTTTTTTTTAAAAAGAGAGAGCTAATTTTAAAGATCATTTTCTTCTGTTCCACTCACACATACTTTCTAATTCTGTGGGCGAATATTCTTCACCTTTTCATTTCTTTAGGTATTTGGCACCATCATTTAACTCTCTTCTGTAAATAATTTTTCCCCCTTGACTAGCTTTTTCTCCCTCAACACAAAATCCTTCTAAAGCTTTTTCCCATGTTAAAATACAGCAGTGGTTCTCTTAACATTGTCTTTCTCTAGCTACCATGCTATGCTCCCTTTTTTTTTTTTAATATATCTTTATTGATTTCAGAAAGAGGAACGGAGACGGAGAGGGAGAGATAGAAACGTCAATGATGAGAGAGTCATTGATCGGCTGCCTCGCTGCAACCCGGGCATGTGCCCTGACCGGCAATCAACCCTGATCGCCTGGATCCTAGGTCGATGCTCAACCGCTGAGCCACGCCTGGCCGGGCTCCCTTCTTCTTTTCATAACTTTTTGAGATTCATCTCCAGCCACCACCCTCCATCTCTAACACATGTGCCACCAACTTGTTTAATTCTCCCCAATTATATAAAAGCAATCTCGCTAAATCCCAAAGATTCCCTACCTGCTAATTCAACTGGGGATTTTCATTACTTATCCAAGGTGATATCTCTTCTTCATTTAACACTGTCCTCTTCCTTCTTAAAACTCTTTTTCATTTGCCGTCTGAAATCTGGAAAGCACTCTCTCCACCTTTACCCTCTGGACATTCCCCATCAGTCTCTTTTGCAATTTTTTTTTCCCCTGCTCTGATAGTTGATCACATTTGTGGTCAATATTGCAGTCTTCCTGGGTATTTCCCGTTCCCCAGGGACAATCCATTCAACCAACTAGTCACCTGAAATTCCAATTTGTCCCCTCCATTTTCACTGTCATGGCCTTCGCTCAGTTCCACACCCTCTAGCACTTGGACCACTGTGTAGTTTGCTAACAGTTCTTCCTAAATTTTCTCCACCATCTCTACCACCAGGAGCATCACCACCAACCACCGCCATTCACTCATTCTCTATACAGATCCAAAGAAAATGATCACGTCCCAGGTTTACTTGGCAACCAGCAAATAATTCTTCAAAACGGCAAGCACATTTTCTAAGGTATTATTCCTGTCTCCGTTATTAGTTTAATCTATTCTTAGTTTTCAACATGGATTCTTAGCTCCAGCCCAGACAAATGTCTTGCTTTGCTGTGTGGCCATGCTGCTTGCTCATGGCTTCTATGTGGTCGAGACATAATTTCTTCTACCTAGAAATGTCCTCTCCACTGCTTGTCTTCAAGGAGGGATGCTTAACCTTCATTTTCTTATCAAAGCCTTCTCAACACTTCCTAAATCGAATCTTAGTTTGGGCCCTTTAGCTTTCTACCATACCTGCAATATTAAGCTAGTATGTGATTGCTGGGGTATTTAACTTCTCCATAATTGTAATGAATGCAATCCTGACATACGTATTTTTAAAATGTTAAGCAAACTTCTTATCTTACCTCAAAATGAATTGTAGGTTATCAGTTTCTGTAATAAAGCCTTTACTCAAGACAGCAATAATGAAAAAAACTGCAGCTCAGTTTCTGTACACATTAAAAATAATTTTTAACTTTTGGAATCTGAAGCAATGAATGTTTATAGTAATCATCAACTAATCAGTGCTTTCTAAACAATCTCTCAAAAAACATTTTATTTTATATATTTCTTCCCTGCTGTATACATGTATTATGTTTACATCAAAATGATTAATAACAACTATGCTTTAATGCAGCTTTATCACAAGTACAAAGTAATTAATTAAACTGCCTTTTAAATCTAGGAACTATAATGTGTTCTTCATCTTGCAATTCTGAACTGAATTCCTAAATAAAATTTAAGTCATATGCTCATCTTGTGTTTTCCACTTGACTCTCTCCTGATGGATATGAACTATGATGCCTTACTGCTAGAGTGTAATATTCTGTCATATCTATAAATTCCACAAAGTCTCAAGCCATGAAAAAGATAGTTACATGCTGTTTTTAAAAAATGTCTGAGAATTAATCATTTATTTCCCTTCCCTGATGTGTCTTTTATGCTTTACATGTTTTTCAAAGATAAGGAAATAGTAACGTTAAACAATATTACTGTCCTCACTGGTGGAAGAAAACGAAACTATCAATTCCCAAACAAAGCTGCACACTTGACTTTGAAGGTGCAATAGTTTGTCCAATTTCAGAGTCTTTTCCAAACACCTTTCTTGAATTGTGAACTGCAAAATCACTTTGACAGTTACAGATTCTATTTTTAGCATCTGTACCTTTTGTCACAGAATTTTGCATAATTTTATAAGCACTTGGAGCATGAAGAAAATAAGAGGGAGGCTTAACTTGCCTGAATTGTAGAATGTAAATGACACATGAAGCAATCACATAAACTCAATCAACAGATTTACCTCCACAAAGAATCTGTGTTCATGCATGACTCAACATTATTACCAGCATCTGTACAGTCAATATTTAAATAAAAAAGAAATAATTAACAACTTCAAACTTTGGTATAAGCTTTTCAGTGGTTTTTAGAATAACTAACATTTTCCTATAAAGTATAAATTTCCAAGCCTGGGTAATGATGCACAGAAACTGAAATTCACTGACCTCTTTTTGTGAAAATTCTATGCAAGTGGTTTAATAAAAGACAAGGCAAAGAACAAGAAAGGAGTTGATTTAAATTGTAAGAATTAACATATGTAAAAAAGTGATATTCTCGAAGTATTTCATTTTGGAGAAGTTTAGAAATAATTTTCAATAAACTTGAATTTTGCCTAGTAAAGTCAGAAATCTACCCTCAGGAAATAGTCAAAAACTCATAAAATTAAAGTAGTTCATTGCCGCATTCATTAAAATAGCAAAATGATGAACACAATACAAGTTTCTGAAAGTAGGACAGTGTTTATTATATATGGTACAAATGATTAACAATATGGTAAGTGTTTAATTAATCATGGTACAAATTTAGGGTGGTTTATTAGGTGACCACTAAAATAGCTGTAAGTATAGAAACAGAAAATTAAAAGCCCTAGGAAAAGAATTTCCTGGGAAAGGTTGAAATAAAGTAAAACATGACATATTCTAATCTTATCTTGGAACATTTCTGTTCTCTTCCATGTATCAGTCAAAGAGAAGAGCCTAAAATAACTATGAAATATTTCAGGTTAATAATTGGGTTGTTTCCTCTTCGTTTTTGTCTATTTTTTGCACTTAGTGGATGCTGACAAACAGGTTTGGTTGAATGAATGAACTTTTCATCCTATGTGGAACATAATATGTATTTTCCAATAATATTTTAAATAATTTCTCCCTGAATACTAAGGTAATGCATACTGACTGAAGAGAACTATAAAGTTTCTTAAAGGCATAAAAAACATAAAAATCATTCACTATCTTTATCACACATAGTTTGACATTTTGATGTTTTCCCTTAGTTACATACATATAATGTACAAATATAGGAACATACACTATATTACAAATATATGCTACCAATTTTATTTTTTAAATTAACATTATATTGTGAACATTTTCTTAAGTGACTTAAAGTTACTGCATTATTTGCAATATGCCATGCATTTCACTTATCAGGACATTATGTAAGTTGTTTTTAATTTCTTGTAACATTGCAATGAAGAGGCCTGCATATTTATTCTGGTACAAGTTACAGTTCCATTAGGCCAGTTTTCTCCATTGTGCATTATAGGTTAAAACTTAGGAGCTATTTAAAATTTTAAGATGCATTCATTTCCACTCCACCTATTTTTTTTTTTTTTTTTTTGCTTTCTAGAATGCAGCTTTATACTCTTACTTGTTATATATATATATGTCCATTTCATTGCATTCTAATCCACATTCAGTTTAATTACTTACAAATTGTTGTGGAGCTTAAAATGAAATCACGTTTCATTTTGAATCATCTGATTAATAATGCAGATAATCACTTATTTTTTATTAGATATCTTACTTTTTCCTCTGTGATTGTGTATTTATATATGTTGCTTTGTTTTTCAACTGAATTTTTTGAGTTCTTTATAAATTATCATGATATCTGTAAATGTTATAAAAAATAGCAGTTTTTACCTTTGAAAATATAGCTTCTAGTTGGTGTTTTGGCTTTTAGTAGAGTTTCCTATACTGTATATTCTTAGGGGAAATTATGGGAATACACATATGTAACCAAATTTTAATTTAGGATATATATACAAAATAAGGTTAGATTTTCTATATGCCAATTAAAATTTCCTTTTCACTATCTCATTCAGCATTAATCAACTGCACAATAATTTGGTATTACAGTAAAAATGAGTTACTGCTCATTTGTGCAATCATTCAATATTTACTGAACAGCTACCAGCTGAAAGGCCTCCTTCCAGGCACTTTGAATACATCAGGAAACAAAACAGATAAAGATTCTAGCCTGCAGGAGTTTTTGCTTAATTCTAGTAGAGTGATATAGATAACAAATAACAGGTGTGGTAGGCTGAGTAATGGCTCCTCAGAGATGTCCAAACTTTAATTCCCAGAACTTGTGAATGTGTTACTTTACATGACAAAGGGACTTTGCAGGTATAATTAAGGTTGTGGAACTTAAAATGGGGAGTTGACTTTGATTTGTCTGGTGGTGAACTTATCTAATCAGAGAGCTCTTAAGAGAGTTGAGTTGGCTGGAAGTGGAAGAGAGTTGAAGCTGAAGGGATAGAAAGAGGTATTCCACATCTTAGAAAAATTTGATGAGCAATTGCTGGCTCTGAGATGTAGGAAACCATATGCAAGAACTGGAGAAAGGGCTCTAGGAGAGTAGCTCCAAGGTGACAGCCAGTGAAGTCAAAGAAACCTCCTTCATCAGCACATGGAATGGATTCTGCCAAGACATTGAATTAGCTAAGAAGTCTGCTCTTCCCAGAGCCTTCTAAGAAAAGCCCAGGTCATGAACACTTTGATTTCAGTCTCATCAAATCCAGGACAGAAAAACCAATGCCAGTCTGGACTTCTACAAAATAGTGAGATAATAACTTTGTATTATTGGAATCCACAGCTACATCTGTGGTAATTTTTCCTGATAACAACAGTAAACAAACACAAAATGTATAATAAATAAGTAGTATCTTAGATAATATATTGGACGGTATTAAATGATCTAGGAAAAATGAAAACTAATTCAAGGGTAAAAGGTTCAGAAATGCTTGTGGGAGGAGACTGGGCAGATGAAGCATTAAACAGATAACCAGGTTGGGTTACATCAAGAAGATAAGATTTGAGAAAAGGAGGAAAGGATGTTGGCCAAGTGAGATATGAGAGAAATCTTTCCAGACAAAGGAAACCACTAGAGGAAAGACTCTAATGCAGACCTGGAGTATCTGAGGAGCAGTGAAGGGCCTAGTGTGACTGGAGTTAGTGAGTTAGGGTTAGACATGGGAGGTAGAGATGAGATTAGAAAAGTATGAGGACCTAGAAAATACGCCATCTCAGCTCTTGGAAACTTTAGATTTTACTCTGAGTGAAATACAAAAGCACTGAAAGATTTTGAGTGATATGATCTGATTTAAATGTTTTCAGACCAATCTGGTTGCTATATTGGGAACTGACTTTTAGGGAAGCAGGAAGAGAAGCCAGGAGAGTTGCTCTGAAGTTACTTCATTAATATACACAACAGTTAATAATGGCTTAAGCTAAGGTAATAAAAATGGGGATGATAAGATGGGATCCTGTTCAGTAAATAATTTTTAAAATTTATACATAAAATTTAAGGGACTCTTTTTCTAGGAGACCGTCATGACACCTCTAGACAGCTGTACTGCATACATATCATAACCTATCACACCATTATCTTAGCACTTACCACACTGGTCCAAAATGATCAGTTTTCTCTTTCTCTCCTAGACTTCAAGTTGTACCTTTAGAAATGCAAATGTATATTTTCAGGTGAGCCCAATAAAAAGGTACATGCTGTCATCGCTATTTCTAATCTCTACTATAGGAACAGTCCAGGCTTCGGAAAAGAGTTATCTTTTATGACACACCAGAGGCCCTCCAGGCCACTTCTCTCAAAAGCTCTATCATTTCAAACAACTTAGATGATACCTAAATGTGAAAATCGGGCTCAGATTATTTTGATTTGTTTTGCAGTAGAAAGAAAACTCACAAAAAGTGTAACCATCAGTAGAAAGTTCACGTGGAATATTGCTTCTTGGGTTGTAATTCTCTGTATGTTTTTCCCTTTGATTGGAGCATTGTATATAAAAAAGCCAGAAGAAACCAATAATAAAAAAAATTTTTAAAAGTGGGCAGTGGCACAATGTTTATATATCACTGCAGAGTGAAGTGCAAAAACTTTCCAAATTCTGCTTAGTATGTGTAACAACGGATTCCTGCTCGATAATAAGCAACGTAGTCATTACAGGCTATGAGTTTCATTCAGTTTAACAAATGCTTTTTTCTGCCCACATTCCAGCAATAACAAAATCCAATTAATAAGTGTTGTCTTCAAACAAGAAGTTTGTCAGGACACAAGCAAGGACCACTTTGCATTCTAATCAATGGTTAGAAGACACGCCTAGAAATTAACCTCTGATACTAATAGCTTTAACTGTCTATTACCCAGAGAAGCATAATTAATCTGGAGTGAGCCTTTGTTTTTATAACTTACTTAAGAGGAAGATGACATATGAAAAAAGAAAGAAAAATAATGAGAAAATTATCATGACTTTCTAGTCTTTGAAAACTTACAAACAAGAATATTAAAGGTCATTCAAGGAAACCGAGAGATCAGGTATGTCCTTTTCTTTCATTCTTATTGTACTACTTTGATACTGGAATTTAACAGTTTTTCTTTTGTTTTCATATATTTTTGGCTCACTTCCCTACTCTTCTTAAAGTTTATCTTTGCAACAAGCTTATAAGAAGTGATTTCAGACAACAAATGACGTATCAGCTATAATTATTTGCACAAGAGATATCTGATATACACACGTTTTTGAACATGTGAATAAATGTATGCATGGTTAAAGAGAGGGAGAGAAAGTGTTCCATTTCAGGAGGTAAGAACTTTCAAAAACATATTATTCTAAAAATAATTGCAGTGTCCCCATTTATAACCTTTTTATCTATGTAAATCAACCTATTGCTTTACCAGAAATTCTCTCCAAAGTGAAACTGTCCAGTATTCTATGCTGGACAAAAATGGTCTAATGATCAATTTACTTATTTTTTTCACTGGCCAACAAGTATACGATGTCTACCATTGACAAAGCACTATGCCAGATATTATAAATAAAACATGTTTAAGACACAGGTCTTGCTCTGAGGGTAGGATCCCACAGGCAGTTCTAATTCAATTATTAAATGGGCTTTCAACTCTGTATAAAACCATGTCTTTTAGGGCTTGAAAGTTCACTATATTGTATTTTGCTGACCATCAGCTAACTCAGTGTAGGGCTCCGTCGTAAGTGGGGGATCAATGTTTCCTGCAGAGAGATAAATCACAGTCTATGAGGGAGATAAGGTGAATCTCTTCTGGAAGTGGGGTAATCAGAAAAAGGATATTTGTTGGCTGCAAAGAGAAATATAAGATAATATGAATGATCTCTATGTGATTATAGTAAAAATACTGTAAAAGTTCCTTTTTCTCCCCTCCCCCCAATAGGGGAGGAGTTAGTGATTAGTAAAAGACAGTAAAAAAATACTCCCAAGCCTTGAAAATACACTACAGAATACAATGTTATTGGGAAAAAGGAAACTAAGGCAAGTATAAATGTGGCTTGTGTGGTTGGGTTGGAACATTCTAGAATGCCCTGAAACTCTGGACAAAATCATCAGGGACAGAATTAAGGTTATTTACTTCTAAAGCTGGGTGGGGAGATGGTGGCTAAATCTTGAAGGCCCCCAAAATGGTTAAGTACAAGTTTATCTAAACTTCTGATCTCCATCATTTAACTTTACTAACATCTCTGGGACTTTAAGAGTTGATTTTGGGAACTAAGAAGCAACTATAAACTGAAGAACTCATATAAGACCAGGAAATAAGAAAGTAAAACCTATGGAAATGAAAAATGTGGACTGGCAGTAGACTCATTAAGGGGCAGATAAGAAGAAATGTCAGCTGTAGTCCATGTGGAAAGCAAAAGCATCACAGCCATCTGCTCTATTGGACTGTCAAATTCATGCATTTTGCTTATCAATTCGTATTCTAAGATAGATCATTAAGAGTAGGTTCTTATCTTTGAACCAGAGCCTGACCACACTAAGGCATTTGATGAAATGCCCAAGGCCAAGCAGGTTGCCTGTGGGGTATGGGCACTCTGCAGGTATTCACTCTTCCTCACAGTGACACCAAGAAGTAGGCTCTCTAATTTGGGGTATTACCATTTTACAGATTAGGGAACTGAAACTCAAAGCTAAATTAAGAAATGTACCTAAAGTCCCACAACTAGTAACCCAATGCAGTCTAGTTCTCATTTTGTTTGGTAATAATTTCTGGAAGGAGGAACAAAAATGCATCAAAGTGCTCACAGGTCTCTTTGGTTTGATAGAAAGTGTCGATCTTTACTAAGAAGGTGAATCATGATAACATGAGGCAGGGAAAAGCATGAGACAGGAAGCTCTAAAGGCAATTATTTAGAAGAAAAACAAAATAAAGATGGAAATAGTTCAAGCTGCAAAATACTTTTGAAATGTTGTAGATTGCTGATAATGTATAAATTATGCAGTAAAATAAATTATTTTGACAGTAGATTTGTTGAGGGAGAGACAGGCTGGAATGAAAGTAGTGCTCTAGGCTGTCACCAACATCAGATTTTTAAATTTCCCTGGCAAAAAGCCCCAAGGTTTTTAAATGCTACTGATGTGCACACATTAAACTAAACCACATGTTGCCCATGCAATTTCCAGGTGAGATTTGGGGGAAAGGCCTTTTGAGCTAAGCAGTTTTGCATTCACCCTTAATCATAAATCAAAGATTTTAATGCATGTGTTTTTTGAAAGATGAATATATTACAAATAAAGGAAACTAATGTCTCTCAAAGATTCATTAATGTGCTTTTGAAAACTACCAACATCTCATTAAAATTTCATTTGATATTCTTCAGAACCATTTTTGTGTTAGTCCAAAAATTTGTATCATGTCAAAACCTTTTTATTCTAGGTGAATAATATCATTCCATCAGGCTCAATAAGCATTTGGACAATATTTCACTGCTGTAATCTGATATTAAACATGGCCTATTAATATTAAACATCTATGAGTTTTCACTAGATTGCAAAATATTTGACTGGAAGTATACATTAGACCAAGGAAAGTGCTTTCTCAAATTCCTGATACATAGGCTAAAACCAGTGGCTGTCTAATTTCTGAGGTTGTGCATATGTCCTTTAACAAAGCTAAGCTCAGAAAATTATTATTAAGCCTATACTGTGTTATATGCATTACATTAAGGGTTTAAGTTTCTAAAGATGGAAAAAGATTTCATTACTCCTTTAAAGGGAGAAAGTAGTGGGAACAATAGGAGTTACATGAAAGGGAGGAATGAAAAAATAACTAAAAGCATTGTCTATGTACTCAACGACTCTATGAGAGAAAGACTACGAATGTCTACAAAATAATTAGAGGGAGTCAAACTCTTACAAGGAAAACACAAACACAAGGTAACACGGATTGACCAGACTGCTTGCTGGTCTATTCATTACAAGCAATAGTCAATAAAAAATAAACAACAATTTCCCTTGCTGGTGGGGCTCAGTTGGTTGGGTGTCATCCTCTACACTGAAAGGTTGCTGGTTTATTTCCTGGTCAGGGCACATGCCCGGGCTTCGGGCTTAATCCTTAGTAGGGGGCATGCAGGAGGCAGCCGATTGATGTTTCACTCTCATATCTATGTTTCTTTCTCTCCCTCTCCCTTTCTCTCTTTTTAAGAATCAATAAAAATTCTTTAAAAAATAATTTTTAAAAAATTGCCTGACTTGTGTTGTTCAGTGGTTGACCCATGAACCAGAAGGTCTCTGTTACATTCTCTGTAGGGGCACATGCCTGGGTTGAGGGCTTCATCCCCGGTGGGGGGCAGGAGGTAGCTGTCAATGACTCTCTCATTATTGATGTTCCGATCTCTCTCTGTCTCCCTTTCCCTTCTTCTCTCTGAAATCAATAAAACAATAAAAATAATAAAAAATAAACAAAAAAATTGAGAAATTAATCTTATCAATTTATTGGGATTGTACTAAAAACAAAATGAACTGTTCTATATGTAAAGGTACATACATTGCAAAAGGACATTAAGCAAACAAGAGAATGAGTGGGGAACGAGTGAATCAGTTATGGCCAAGTAAAGTCTAGACATATATTAAAATCTGGGGAACAGAGAGCAATTAAGCTTCAGTTCTCTCATCCATGTCATTAACAATGCACAGTTCCAGACTTAAACGTACTAAGACGAGAGGAATATGTGCAGCTTGTTAGGCTATCTATTCAGAAGACGATGTGTATAAATGATAAGGAGCACTTATTAAAGGCCAAAAGAGTGAAAGGATAAACCTGCCTCCAGGAATAAAAAGAAGCGTGAAATCCCAGTGGAATAAGGTACTGTGGAGAGACTGCTGTGGAATGAAGTTAGAGCCCTAGGGTACTATTCAGCTGCTTATCCTGAATCAAATTTCTTCATCTCCATAAACTCCATGAACACAGTAGTCAAAACCACTTACTAGACACACACAGCATCTTGTTATATAACCCAAGGTATTCTTTATGAGTTATGTGTCCTTGGTTATATAAGTTAACCATTCTAAGACTAAATATTCTCCACATAGAATGAGAATAATAAAATGTACACTTCATAGGTTCATTTTTAATTAAATTATGTAATTCATAAAAAATCCCTAGCATATACCAAGGTATTTAATAAATTTTAGCTACAAATGGCAAGAATGTTCTTTGCTAAATTAAAAATCAGCTCCTAGAAAAAAAATTATTGCTATATAAACACACACAAACACAAGAAAATGGAACTATATTCAGAATAAACACTTGCTGATTCATTAATTTAAGTAAAAACTAAAAAATAGCATTGAGTTGCTAGAGCTCTACAAAAATGCTAATGCACACTGTGCTCGTTGATATAAAACTTGCCGAGCTTGGGGTTTTCAAAATTGCTTTCTTTGATTCATATTTCATTGTGTACATCACTATTATGTTGAACATTTGACCATTATTAAGATTTATGAAGTTCTGTCCTGATTTAAATTCATACCATGTAACCAAGAACTCAAGAGAAATTTAGACACAACAAAAAAGATATTGAAAAAGAGATAATAGCAAGTTGAAAGAATAATAACTAAGATTAACGCAATTGTCATTTTTACTAACATTGTAAGAATTCAGATTTAATTCTATGGCAAATTAAAAAAAACATAAGAATTTGCTTTTGTTCAAAGAGTCTTTGGTTAAAATGTAAATGTTTGTATATATTTACATATAAATGTGTTTATTTTCTTTAGGAGGACATTTAGTTCACCCATTCACTTTAAAACTCTTGCACTAATGTCACTATTCTGACACAATGAAACCTATTTTGGAAAATCTTGATTCCATAAACCGAAGTGAACCCAAGTGTAGAGCAAATTCCACACCAAAAACACTTTTAGAGAATATATAATTTTAGTGTTAATATGTTAAGTAGAAACCTGGATTAATCAATAGAGTTACTTTAAGAGTGACAAACTCAATGGTCTATGTTTGCCTCAGTCAGAGACAGTAAACAACTTCATTTATTCTATAATAATTTAACAAATTTTAGTTATTCTACCTGGTTTAAAATGTATTTTATATACATATTATATATAAATTTGATATCTACATATGTATTCACATTCATACGCAATATATAGAGTAAATTAAAATATTTTATTATTCAGGATCTATTTTCAACTTTTATTTCAATCCAGTAAGGGTCCTCTTCCATTGCATATGTGCCAGTCCTGCTAATCCTGTAGAATTATTGTATCGATATTAATGTAATACAATCAAGGCATTGTACAACTTGAACTTCCTTTATAAATAGCAAAGTCCAAAAAATCCTACGAACAGAAGAAGTAAGCAATCACCACCATGGCTGAATTTGAGGGACTGAGAGGATTTCCAGGTTGACAGACTCATTTGATCAAAATATCTTCATGGACAGTTTATCACACTATCTAAAATTTCACAGCAAAGATTTACTCCCATGTAATTCTAAAATCCAACATCTATCTGACTCATTAAAAATAAAGCAAACCGCCCTGCCAGCATGGCTCAGTGGTTGAGTGTTGACCCATAGACCTGGAGGTCATGGTTTGATTCCTGGTCAGGACACATGCCCAGGTTTCAGGCTCAATCCCCAGTAGGGGGCTTACAGGAAGCAACCCGTCAGTGACTCTCATCATTGATGTTTCTCTCCCTCCTTCTCCCTTTCTCTCTCAGACATCAATAAAAACATACTTAAAAAAATAATGTTTAAAAAAGTAAAACAAACCAACATGGTTTTAATAAATTTAAAAAAAAAAACATATTCAGACATCATTTATTAACATCTTTACTTTCTTACCTTGCTTTCCACACATTATATCTAGTTGGTGTGGAATCTAGGTCTGAGGGAATAGAAAGGACATTATGTCTGAAAAGTTGTCAAGGAAA